>NW_026641550.1:2145000-2212500 GCF_028554395.1 Pezoporus wallicus | reverse complement strand
AGGGTGAACATCTAACACTGTGTGGAGCAGAGGAGGTTGTTCTGTTGTTGTGGCCAAGTGACAAAAATGCAAAGAACATCTGCGATGTAGTGAGAAGGGCAGCCTTGCTGGTTCGGACAACTGTCCATGTAGTTTACATTAAAAGTCCAGAAGCTGCATAGAAAGTGCATCTCAGTACTTGACCTAATGATTAGGGCATTTATCTACCCAAATACACAACTCTGACTCAGTGATGAGGGCAGGCAGCTGGGAGGGAGAGGTGCTCGCTCTAATCCCTCCTCCAGGGACCATTTAAAAATGGTAGATTAAATAATCATTGAAGCAAAATTGGCATCCAGCCTTCTCATCCCAATGAATAACAGATCTAGAAAGTTACTCTTTGTATTAGGGAGGAAGATTACGTGTGCATTTAAGCATGCCATGAAGAGAGAGAGGGAGAACTGGGAGAAAGATGTACTGCAGAAAAGCCTGCAGTCGGTAGGTAGCATAGTCTGCTAGGAAATGGGAGATGGATCCAAAATAGAGATTCAACCGAGCATCTTGCGTAAGTGCATGAATTTTTTCTTGTCATCTCCAGGGACTTCATATTGCAGGCAGAGAAATGTTCCCTACTCCTTCATTTTTGAAAAATCATGGACTTTTAACTCCTGACTTCAAGACAGACTGGTTTCAGCTCTTTGGAGAAAGATGCCTGAATACCCAGTAAGGGTGAGTTTGAAGGCACCTTCTTCAGAGTTCAATTCCTGCTGTTCAGCACAGAAAGCTGAATGTGGTTCCAGCTGTGAGAATGAAGCTTCATCCCTTGCCTTCCCATCCAGCCTAACTAGAGACAGGGATGTGGACCCAGCTGGGACACTTGCATGGGCCAAGACCATATAAAGTGTGGCAGTGGAGAAATGTTCAAGAATCTCCCCATGAGTGTCATCTTCAACACCTCATCATTTTAAAAAATGTCTTAGAACAAAATGCCTTAGACATCTGATGTCAGTGATGGTTGGTTGTTGGAGGTGCAAGCACTACAGGAATGATTTTTAATCATTTCTTGGCTGTTCATGATTAAAATCATTCCACTAAATACGTAAGGTTAAGTATGGGCAGATTTTCCAGTTTATATTGTCAGCACCTGAATTTAATCACAGAGAACTCTTTTTCATGCAAGTCTACTGCTAAAAGTTTTAGCAGTAGGTAACTGCTGGTGCTAATGCCGGAACTAGTAACAGCAGTAAGGCAGCTGTTTTGGGAGAGTGGACATCCCCTTTTCAGAAGGCAAAGTAATACCTCTACATTGCCACACCACCTATGTACTAATCTGGCAAGCTCTCTGAGGCAGGAATTTCTTTCATATATTTTCCGTTTCCATTTTACTGGATTTTACTGCCTGTAAATATGCTTCTCTGTAGTACATACAGAAAAAACAAATTATTGTTTAGACCCAGTTTTCTTCTTTAGCAAGAGCCAGCAAATTTCCTTTCATTTCAGGTGCTTCAAAATCCTACGCATCTGAACTTCCATTACTATGGTGGAATTTATGTCCAAGTATATTTACCGAAATTCCTTTGGTCTCCTCATTGGAGTTGTAGGTCCTTCCTAACATTAATGTATGCATATGGCAGCACAGATTTGATGTGCGGGAGCAGATAGTTATCCCAGTTTCAAAATTAGGTATGTGGGACCATCAGTGATTTGCCCCAGGGCAAAGGAAAGTCTGCGAAAAAAAGGGAAAGTCAACCTCCATCCAAGAAGTCCCAGACCAGAGTAGTTCAATAGAGAGGCCAAGGCATGGGATCTTCTTTCTTCTTACTCAGTCACTTAATTACTTTTGTTTCTACTGAATTTAATTTGGCATTTCTTGTGCTGGTGTGAGCTTGAAGCCTGGGAGATGCTGATTGCTGCAAACTGGGGCTAATCCTAGTCCTTGTACTGTATTCCCAGTCTGTTTTTCTAATAACTAGATTTCTGCTTTCAGCCAAGCCACAGTTACTGCTTCTAGTCATAATTTCAGAGATTACATGGAATCATGGTAAATCTTCTCATGTAATTTGGGATTTAGCATGGAAAATTTTGGAATTATGACTGCAGATATACGGTGTTCATTTAAGTTTCCAGTACTTCTGAAGACTAGTATGCTTTTTTATGCTAGTAGCCATTAAGAACTATAAACCTTTACATACATCTGTCAAGCTACTGCCAGGACACTTACAAAAATATTGGTAAATGACTGGAGGAGTCAACTGCTGGTAGCTTTATGTTTAGGTCCCTCAGATTGCTGGTCTGAAGTTAGATAACATCCAGATAACAAAATATTGCTGTGGATTTTGTTGTTTTGTTTTGTTTTGTTTTTTAATAGGACAAAAATTAGTATTGCCTGTGTACCTGGGTTTTAAAATTCATAAAATAAATTTCTCAATCCCTGTAGAAGGGCAGTTACAATTCAGTAGTGGTTTTCCTTGGTAAATATTATAATGGATGTTCTCACCGAACAGTGTTATTGAAATACACATTTAAGAATGCAAAGCATCTATCTGCATGTATTTGTATGTGGGAGGTGAAGCTTTCATTTATATGTAATTTATTTTCTATAATCCAATAAGTATTTTCTGTGAACAGAGAACAAGTTCAATGTTAAACAGTTTTAAAAGAGTTTAGCGTAGACAGGTTTTACTGAAACAGGCAATATGTACGTTTTTGTGCTTTTTTTTAATTATGGCCCCAAATTTTTTGACTGTGAATTTAATGCTTTGCAAACTGTTGCCACTGAGAGGAAAATGTGGTCCTCTTCCAGTACATGCATACATGCACTTGCAAAATGCAGTGTTTGCCCTGCCAAGTTTCATTCTTAACATATAACAACATAAATACTGCTCTCTTCACCCCTATCATTGTGTTATAATTACGTTAGCCTATGTGGTGCAAATAGTGTTTCCAATAACAGCAAAAGAAATTTAGAAATAATAAAGCTGTCAGTGTTAACAGTGATTCTTGACAAGACATGTAAACCTAACTAAAAATGGAAAAAGGTTCACTTGTCAAAAAAGAGAATAATGCAAAGTTTCGGGTTTTCTATTTCCTCTGTCAGATTTGTTTCTTACAATGAATTTAATGATTTTTTAAAGAGAGACAGTTGCTCTCCTTCACCTTTTCTCTTTTCCTCCCACACTGCCAATCCTGAGACCAAAAATGGCCTTTAAAATCAATTGAAAGAATTTGTTCCTCACTATAAAGAACTTTCAGTTCTCTTTATGGTTTAAAAATCAAGACTTTTTTCTACGTATTTAATACAAAAATTGGAGCACTGCTATTACTTGCAAAGCTTGAAAGAAAAGCACACTTCAGTGAATTCTGTATAACACACCAGTTCTTCCAGGCTTGGAAGTAATGGTAGTAGTCTGATTTTGGTTTAAATATATAAAAAGCCTCTGATTCAATGAAGGAAGAATCTCAATACTTGACTTGTTTCTAAACAGGTATTTTGAGCCTTAAATGACTTAACATTAGGTTTGCTGTTGGACTCAATAATCTTACGAGTCTCAATGCCTCAATGTCCAGCTGGAGACCAGTAACGAGTGGTGTCCCCCAGGGATCTGTGTTGGGAGCAGTCTTGTTCAACATCTTTGTTGCTGACATGGACAGTGGGATTGAGTGTGCCCTCAGCAAGTTTGCCGATGACACCAAGCTGTGTGCTTTGGTTGATACACTGGAGGGAAGGAATGCCATCCAGAGGGACCTTGACACGCTTGTGAGGTGGGCTGATGCCAACCTCATGAAGTTTAACCATGCCAAGTGCAAGGTCCTACATCTGGGTCGGAGCAATCCCAGGCACAGCTACAGGTTGGGTGGAGAAGAGATTCAGAGCAGCCGTGCAGAGAAGGACCTGGGGGTGTTGGTCAATGAGAAACTGAACATGAGCCAGCTTCAGTGTGCACTTGCAGCCCAGAAAGCTAACCGTATCCTGGGCTGCATCAAAAGAAGCGTGACCAGCAGGCTGAAGGAGGTGATCCTGCCCCTCTGCCCTGCTCTTGTGAGACCTCACTTGGAGTATTGGGTGCAGTTCTGGTGTCCTCAATATAAAAAGGAATGGAACTGTTGGAACAAGTCCAGAAGAGGGCCACGAGGATGATCAGGGGCTGGAGCACCTCCCGTATGAAGACAGGCTGAGGAAGTTGGGGCTGTTCAGCTTGGAGAAGAGGAGGCTCTGTGGAGACCTCATAGCAGCCTTCCAGTATCTGAAGGGGGCGTACAAGGATGCTGGGGAGGGACTATTTGTTAGGGACTGTAGTGACAGGACAAGGGAAGATGGGTTAAAGCTTAAATGGAGGAAATTTAGACTGGATATAAGGAAGTTCTTTACTTTAATGGTAGTGAGGCACTGGAATGGGTTGCCCAGGTAAGTTGTGAATGCTCCATCCCTGGTGGTGTTCAAGGACAGAGCCTTGGATGACATGATTTAGTGTGAGGTGTCCCTGGCCATGGCAAGAGGGTTAGAACTAGATGATCTTAAGGTCCTTTCCACTCTAATTATTCTATGATTCTATGAAATGCTTCTATGACTCTATGTGCATTTGTATATGAGGTCTGAATTTTGAATTGCTGTGAACTGATGTACTCTCTGTGATTTCTGTTGTGCTGTTTGAGATTATGATAGTATGGCACTTGACACTAAATATCTAGCACATGGATTCAGGATTTCCTTTACTTTAAGCATCAATAAAGTTCTGTTCACTAAGGTAAATATCTGGGTGACTATATAAAGACCATTTAAAACAATTTCTTTTCCTCTTTTTAAGCTTGTGTGTTTTGCAAGAAGTTGCATAGGTTTTAATGATCTCACATTAGGATATCATTATCACATGAGGATAGCTCACAAGAATTAAAGGTAGCATGACATGAAATTTTTCATAGTTGAAAATATGTTGCTGATTATACCAATTAGTTTTAAAATCTTCAAAGATATAAAAGGAATATTTTTATGAAGAATTTTTTGAAGGCAAAACCTGCAACATAAGAAGGTCTGTGCAAACACAAAATATGGTGTTTTGAACATGTCAATGCAATTAATATTGTTAAAAACTATTTTAGCATGAGGAGTATGTGTTAAAAGATATTATAAAATAAATTTGGAAGACAGTCAGTGGTTGATTGTAACTGCTGGGGGGGTTTTGTTGTTGTTTTGGGTATTTTTTTTCAACTATAAGGATATAATAGCAACTCGGAAGGTTATCTAATATTCCCTGATAATACAGCAAAATTGTGGATAAAGTTAAGAAACAAGTAGACAAAACATGAACTGTACATTGAAGTGGAAGTCACTCGGCTGATAGAATATGTTGGATATGCTCCAGTGGTCTGTGAATTTAATTTTTTATTTGCCTTGTGTTATATTTTCTAGATAGTTTAATTTTAAATGCCTGTAAATATGTGAGACTGTGTTGAAATATTTTTGAGAGGACAAAAATCTAATCTAAAACAGTATCAATAAAATGAAGAAAACATACCGTGCTTTTAAACCATGAAGACTGTAATGTGCACTAATAGAGTCACAGAGGTTTAAGGTAAAGATGATCTGATGCCTGGAAAAAAAAAAATGTACCAAAAAACTTTCTCTTCGGATTAAATGTAAATTCTGGACCGACTATTTCTTCTGCACTTGTTCATGACCTCACTAACACCTGAAGTAGAAGTAGAAGATTTGAACCTACTGGACTCTTTTTATCAAAGGTAACTTAAAAGTTTTCAGTAGAAAAAAATGTAAGATTAGCACCAAATTCTGAACAGCTTATATTGGATTGTAGTATATTTCCCTAAGGAAGTAACCTATGGCTTTTGACACAAGTTGTGCAGATGCGAGTGTGTGGTACATGTTCTGTGGGAATATCTCAAGAAGAGCCATTATTGAATAATTTTAAATCTTGGAGTAAGGCTGTTTTATGATGAACTATTGGATGGAGTTTTGAATCAGCAGCAACTTGATTTAATATTACTTGATCCTATGAAATTTTCATAGATTTTTAAGATGAGGGCAGCAGAGGGGGCAGCCTCATTATTTCTCCTTGCAACATTCATTGAAACATAGATGCATTTTGAAGTTGTGGGTTAATTGTTTGGCTTAAAGTGTAATTTATTTTTCAGTGCTGAATTAGCAATACTTAGGCATATTATTCATGCTTTAGTAGAGAAAGCAGATTAGTTAAACTCCAAGAATTGAATTCTTAAAGGTTACATTTTGAAAACAAATGTGTATGAGAGAGAAGGCTAACTATAACCAGACATAGGTTGTCATTACATGAATTAAGCATCTGTTTGGATTAGTCCTGAAATTATTGACATTAGACCATGATTGCAGGGATATTTTGCTATACTATTTGATAGTCACTGTGCTCAGACTGCTTTTCTCCTTTCTCCTCCTGAAACCATTTGCAGTTCATTTCTCAGTTCCACACCTGTGTCCCAGAATGGGAACATCACCAACATAAAAATTAGGGAAGTTTGGGTTCACAACTTCTCCACTGAAGAAAACAAACAGAAACATGGCCTGAAAAAGCAGACTAGTAAGAGATCTAGTTCTAATTATGCTTGCTTTTGTGAGCATGAGGAACTGTGGGCTACAATTCCCCAGACAAACTATGCAATTACACCCTCTACTTAAGCAAATGAATAAAGTAAATTTATTAATATATATTGGAAGTATATACAGGCTTAAAGACAGATGTATGCAATAAAGTACCTGCTGGAATTTGGAGATATTAACCCATCATAGCACTGCAAATTATGACAGAGCAGAAGATTATAAATAGAGGACATCCATCCCTGGCAGTGTTCAAGGCCAGGCTGGACAGAGTCTTGGGTGACATGGTTTAGTGTGTGGTGTCCCTGCCCATGGCAGGGGGGCTGGAACTAGATGATCTTAAGGCCCTTTCCAACCCTAAGTATTCTATGATTTTATGATGCTATGACATCACAAGAGTAAGTCATAATCTTGCATTACAACAATTTCAAATGGGAATCATGGAATGTGTCTGGTTACCAAAATGCTGAACTGTCACAGAAACTGCTGGCTTTCATTTATTGTAAGGTAATAGTTTGGTTTACTGTGACCAGAGTAAGATTTTTTTCATGTGAGGACTTGTGGTCAAAATAAATGCTTAAAGGTCATTTATGTAACAGGTCCATGTACAGCAGAGGTCTTGCAGTGGACTATCCCTGTATGCAGCATCATTGCGCTGAAGAATCAGATGACTTGCATGACTCTGACATTAAGCAATAAGTTCCTGTGAGTTTCCAGGACAGCTAACACAAATTAACTCATGTCATTTAGAAGTCATGGCTAGTCAACATTACCCTGCAGTTTCTTTGTCTTTCTGTCATCTCCCTCCCCTGACACTGTTCCACCAGAAAGTGCCCTTACACTTTATTACGTAGGGTACCATTCGTTGAGCAGAGAGTTTTCTAATGCTTTTTGTGAATTCAAAGGAATTCCACTGTAATGAGGTTTCTATTGAATGATAGATGCTGAAATTAACTTTGGAAGAAGGTTGAGGATCCCAAAATATGACTTTTTTTATTGCATAATGGGATGACCTAATATCTTAATGGCTTCTTTGAATTGTGCCTACAGTATGATTTGCAATAACTAATTGCTTATATTGAAATTACTGAGAAAATTGTAACATATTTATAATATGCTGCTGGTTGGAAAAATCATACCTGTGCATTTTTGCTTGGAATATAATAGTAATAAATATACATTTTTACTGGAGATAATGAACTAACAGCTGGAAGCCCTGGATGCTTGTTGTCTTTTGTCGTATGCTTCTTTTGTATTTAACACGTGGAATGCCATCAAAATATCATACCAATATTTTTGTTACACAGCAGCTGACTTGTAGTCAGCAAGTTCTTCTGAGGTTTCATACTCATGCTTACGTTCTCACTGTATCTTGAGCATTTGCTGTATCTAGAGCACAGCTGTGAATTGAAACTGTACCTGAAAAAGCAGGCATTGAACTAAGGAAGAGAGAAAAATTTCCTTCATATTTATGTATTTTTTCATGTTGGGACTCAGATAAGTTACTTCTAGAAAGGTTCATAGCAAAGAATTCTTTGAACAGCAGGTAGGTGAGCTAAGGAGGCATGTCTTAACTGCTCTTTAGACTTCTCTTTAAGTTCAGGAAAATGGAGTGTTTCTTAGAAATAGCTTGTTTCCCATATGGGGCAAAGCTAAAGTGCTAGCTGTTCCTTTATTAAGATTTCACTTGTTGTTAAGGTAGTGTTTCTTTATAAACTCACCCAGCTATAATGATGGTCTCACTACTAAGCTATCATTTTACTTCTGAAGCCTAACATACTCTGCTTATGCTGGCTCACTCTTACAAGAGTAAGAGCAGAATCACCGAATACCAGCACACCAGCATCCTTTTTCCTTTTTCTTTTCTTTTTTTTTTTTTTTTTTTAAGAACCAGGCCTTTAGCCCTCTTTTCACTTTGCTTCCATTAGTAGCAAATCCCCCTTGTCCTTTTTAATTTTTAATTACCATTGTCTGTTCACCTTTGTTTTACCCATGACATCTTCAATTTAAACAGTATCAGAGAGGTTGATGTGAACAGTTTTCTTTTCAGCTTAAGTGACTGCAGCTCGTTTAGTTGTTAATTATGCAGGGAGGTTTGCATGGCTGCGGCTGGTAATTTGAATATGCTCCCAATGTCAGGTCTGTGTCTGGATGGCTGAGCTTGTAAAAGGATTATGATGTATATATGGTTCACAGCTAAGAGGGCTAATGAAAGTACCTCATTTAATCAAACACAATTAATTAAATGAACTTATGATATTAACCCATCTTTTCGTGCATGTATAATTTATATTAATTGATCTGCTGCATTGAAGTTGACCAATCAGGTAGGCTGCTGACAGCCTAAGGAAGAAGGAAGTACCATTAGCATTAGTTTGATGCAAACTATAATTGATGGGTCAGTGTGTTTTACGGATGTAGCAAAAGCTTTGTTAATTGTCATAAGAAGTTCAAATTGATTGTGTCTGCATTAGTACATAAATTTAAATTGATTAATGTTTTGTTCTAAAATTAATGTCTATACTGCATGGGTGATACAATGCTTTATTTATTGGATTCATTAATGCAGTCTCAGGAAAAATAGTGTTGAAGTTAGGTAAGCGGGAGTAGATCGTTAAGGATGAGTTCAGTGGAGCCATGTGGGAGACAGCATTCCCTCACAGAGCCTGAGCCCGCCGCACTGAAATGGCTGAGTGTGAAACGCTGTCCTGAGACCATGGAGGCTGATATTTAATTAAAGCATTTTTAAAGACGTTAGTAATATGAGGCACAAAAAAATTAAAAACCCCAACAACTTTTACATATAGGAAATGCTAAGAAGAAATACAAAGAAAGCTTAGAGCTGGCTGATTGTCTTGTATGTAGTTAAGTCTTCGTAGCCTAGGTCAGTGTTGTCGTGTAAACCTATTACATACAAGTGCTGCAGCCAGCTTGTACTGTGTCTTCAGCCGAACAGGAAGCTGAAATTACAGCACAGCAGGTTTGTTGCACGATTGTTTTGTCTGTCCCTCTTCTGCATTTCCCAGCATAAGGAAATACAGTAGGTATTTCATGTTTGACAATCCTTTATTTTAATAAGTATTTGCATTGCACATATTTAATTCTTATGCTATAGCACAGGATGCTTTGGCATGTCTTATGGCATTTGCAGTTAAACTTATTTTGCCCTTCTTATTCTAGCTTATTATAGCACCTTGTATTTCAGTTTGCTTCACTTTTGACATGAAGTTTTAAAGGAACAAAGAAAAGTAGAAGAACCACTGAGAAGTCACTTTAATTCATTTATAACCCCTTTTTTTTTTCTTACCAAAGGAAACTTAACATCTGTTTCTTATAAACTGATTTAAATAGAAAATGTGTAATGCATCCTTTTACCAAATGGTTCTTTCTTTTATTGGAGGAGTAAAGCAGTTTGACTGTTCTGCTTTTACTACAGTGCATTCATGCTCTTAGAAATGGGACATCTCCACTTTCACGAGGATGCAGTCTAAGCTTTGCACAGTAGAGAAGAGATTATATATTTTTCTCTGTTGTCTCACTGAAGTAAGGTATACAGTGTATTATTTACAGACTGTTCTCTGGTTCTATAACGCTTGAATTATATTCAAATATCACTCCATGTGGTGGCACTAGCGAGTAGCAAACATTGTAATTGGTTCCTGGAGCACAGCTCCTTTTCCTTTTAACTTTTTGAGATTGTGTTAATGGGTGCCTTGCACTTGTTTTCTATTGCCAGAGTTTAAGGACAGCTATTCAAAGCTAAGTCATATTGTTCTGAGGCAATCGTGATGAAGTGATGAGTTTTGTCATGTGCAGCAACGTCGGCAGTACTTCTGACAGTTTGGGCAAATTAAGTTCTTATTACTTGTTTAAATTATGTTTAGTGCTCCTCCTTTTTTTTTTTTTTTTCCTCCAGCTTTTAACTGCTGTGTATCTTCTATAAGTAAAGATATACGTGCAGACAGTTCTCATATTTCAGGTGAAAAGACGGTGCTGTAAATTTTCATGTTTTGTTTACACCTTTGTTTGAACTCCTCTGCAGTATTACAGTTAATTACTAGCGCAAGAAACGTGCTTTTCAGTGTGCTGGTTTCCCAGCAGAGTGGCTTTTTGCCTTGCAAAGATTTTACACTAATAATGCATGAATATTTGACCCAGAGCCAAAAGCAAGTGAAAAAGACTCATGCTGTGTAGAGAAAGCTATGAACGGCTCTCCTTTGCGCTCTAAAGAGTAAAGGAAATGGAAAATAAAATAGAGAAAATGTATTGCTTAAATAACATAAAAATTTGAAAAAACTGTTCTTGGTGATACCACATGTTGCACCAGAAAAGAAAAAAAGAAATGACTGCAGGCATCTTGTGCCAGAGCAGGGTGAAAATGAGCACCTTGGGAGTCACTGCCTTAAATTAAGATACTTCTCTGTCATTTTTCCAAAGTCAGAAAGGTAAAAAGAAAAAGGTGTGTGTGTTAGTGTATTAGAGGGAGGGAGGAAGGAAGCACGTGCGTTTGTCTGTGAAGCAGAATGGGAGGTGGTATTGGCTTTACAGCAATAATCTTGCTTTTGCCTAGCAGCCCTGTGAATGGGTCACAGATGTTCCAAGAGGGGAAATCAACATTATATTTTTAAAACCACTCAACTATAAGCAGAATGCAGTGTCACTTGGAGCAATTATTTTGTTAATTGTGTTGTGGTTTAGGTTGCAACCAGAGCTGCACTCTTTGCTAATGATAGTATTATGTGGGCTAAAGTGTGTGAGAGGAGGGAGAGCAGATAACCGGCTGCCTTTTGAAATGTTTGCAGTGAACTTGGGGTGGGAAAGTGGTTGCTATTACAAAAACATATTGGAAATAAGAGTAGAGATAGGTGAGTATGAAATAAGAAGGGAACTGGCCATACCTTCCTCAGCTCTTGCCTTCAAGTCCGCTCCCTTAATTTGCCTTTGCTGAGTGAGGAGAATGTCAATTCTAGATTAACAGTGGAGAAAAACAAAGCTTTAGGAATGACTGTGATGCCTGTGGCCAATGGATTCCTTGTGGGTTATTCTCTCTCTCTGAAACACTGTGAAAATCTGAGAACTGGGCTGTCCATCCTCACCTCCAATTCAATGGTTCTGCCATCAGTAGGTGTCACTGCAGCCAGACAGAAATACCAGCAGAGAGTGCAGGAAGGCACACATTCATATAACCATAAAAAAGATAATCAACACAGTGAAAAAGTATGGCCTCTCCAGCACATGATAAAATTTTATGTAATAATTTGGAGACTTAAATATAAAAAATAAATCAATACAACTCCACTAAAAAGGTTGTCACTTACTGAAAAAGAATCTTTTCTTCATGACCTCCCAAAAGGCTTACACTTGGATTCATAGATAGGGCAACATAAATATTTAACTTAGCTAAATTCAATAAAAGAAACTGTTACTTAAAAAATGAAGAGAACTATTTGTATGTAGTGCAAAGGTATGTGTGTGTTATTTCAAAATCAGGTGACAATGTCATCATAGCAGGAAATATTTTTTAATCTCTTCTCTAATTAAGGCTACAATTTGAGATTGTAGTCCTAAAAAATACAAGAAATTATTAATTATTAGTAGGAAAATACTAGGCATTGACATATTTAGTCACTGAACAGCAATATACTCATTGAACTTTCACATTTATTTAGAATTTATCTAAACCTGAAAAGGTTACATTACAATAAATCAAGAAAAAAAATGATACATTGTCATTAGAAAAATAAAATAACTTTAATTGATTCCACACACAAAAAAATTACCATAGGGGAAAGGATCTGACACATTCAGTAATAATAATAAATATTTTTCAGGTTTTTTTTTTAATTATTAAAAATTCTTAGCATTGGTATAAAAAATATAAAACACTTCTTTAAACCCGCATGATGTATCTCCTCAAATACTAACTAACCTCTTAAGTTATCTTTTTGGTATAATTTCAGTAGCATAAATGTAACAGGAAAGCAATGCTCAGAATTAAAAATGGAAAATGAAATTTAGCACTGTCTTGAAGTTTCAATTGTTATAGCAGGAATAGGTTTGGAAATAATGTAAGGCTAGCTTCTGTTCAGTTGGTTCAGGCTGTCCATTTAGAAAGTCAGTCCATGTTTAATCAACTGCTAGAGTTTCACAAAACACAGTGTTTCATTTAAATTCTTACAGCACTCTTTTATTTTGTACAGATCTCTTTGGTTGTTTAGAACTGATTTTTAAGTTGGTAGACAAAAGAAAGATTCCTTTTTTTTATTTCTAGAACACAATATTTAGACAAGAAACAAAGAACTGAATTAAATCTGAAAATGTAATATGACATATTGTACTTTTACTGTTGTTTTGAGGTGTATTAGTACAATTATGCAGGGAAAGCCTGGATTGTTTGGCAGATGCATAAGTCCTCTGCACAGAGAAGTCTGCAAAAGCTTAATTAATTAGAATGATTAATTTTGGGGGTGGAAATTAAGTGGTTAGGTTAGTATTTAATGTGCCCTACTATGAAAATTTTAGTTCAATTTTGGAGCTGTATTTAATAAGGTTTAGTCAGGCAAATCATTGACAATAGTCAGATAACTAAAACGAGTTCTTTCTCTCAGTATCTCTTGCTTCCTTTAGGACTCTCATTCTCCTGTCTGGACAGTGATTCAGCAGTTCTGATTTAGCTGACTAGCAATAATTTATTATCAAATATTTTCACTCACTTATCAGAGGGCTTAATCTACAACACTGCCTTTTTTAGTACATGTGTGTGAGCATACACTTCAAATACACATTTGATGTGAATCATGTACAACAAAACATTTTGACTGCGTCAATGAATAGCTGATAACAATGCGTTCATCTGTATTTGTGGAAAAATGAGGATTGATGTTGCTCAGTATGGACCAGTTCTTTAAAACACAAATTAAAAAAAAACACTAGTCAGAGGACATGCGAATGTTTTGCTCCTTCTGGTTTTATAAACTCTCTAAAGCTAAGCTCCATATGCATATTAATAGCTTCACTCCACGTGGGGGTGAAGACTAGACTTTTCTCATTTCATTCATTATGGTGATTTAGGTGCTAACACAGTAGGCTGACTTGCAGGCTGCTGCAGCTTCAGTGCTGCAACAATCAGCTGAAGTTTGTCTGTATTAATGTTTCCAGCTATCATACCTGAAGCAAAAGAGAAAGTGAGATGAAAGAGATTAGTTTTATGTCTAAAAATTGGTTATCTGTAGTGTTTCATGAAATTTGCCCCGAAGGGAAACTTCCCGGATAGTTTTCTTGTTACTTGACACAATTCAGGCAGAATCATATTTGTTCCTTTGTCATGTTACTTTAGCATGGTGTGTTGAGTAAAGTGAACAGGTGCCCTCTTGTATTGATCAGCTATCATGGCAAGGAGCTATTATTAGATTTTGAAGGGGAAAGAGAAGGCTTGAGAAATGAAGAGGAGAAAGTGGGACAGGTTATTGATGATGGTAATAACTGTGCTCACTGGTCTCCAAACACCGGAGCTGTAAAGTTGGCCAGATGAGGAGATGAGTATAGATATGTTGAAGGGAAAAGACAACATGAAGAAGTATGGAGAATAGCTTCTTACCTGGCAGAGTTATTAAAGTTCATTGAAGGAAGATGAACTGTTTCAATATGTTAAACACTTGAGGCTGTTAAGAGAGAGTTGCTGTCACAGAAAGAGGCATTGTTTAGGTTTGCTTTTTCCTTTTTCTTTTTCCTTGCTCTTTCCTTGCTGTCTATAATTTTTTAATTTGAGCTTGTTTCTGTTCCTGTATAGCTATATGCTATATAACTGTGGAGAAATTAAAAAGCAAACAAAGGGAAAAGGATAACAGATTCATTTGAACAGGACCTATTGCTCATTTTATCTGAAAGCCGACTTCACGCTGTGAGTCCCTCAAAAGCACAGGGTTAATCATTGTTATTGAATGAGTAAGAATATAGTATGCATATATATCATCTTGTACCACTACTCACCCGTTTGGTACAACTTCCTCAGCTATGGCTTTATTGTAGGCAAACCACTGCCATATTTTAGGAGCCAAGTATGCTGAATGTTATATAGCTTTATGCGTAATGAGATGCACTAGCCAGAAGAGACTCAAAATAGACCCAACATGATTCAGAATATGTAACTTTTTCCAAAACAGTGACTCTAACATAATTAATTTGGTGGTAATAAAAGGCAAAAATGTAATTCTGCATTCTGCTTGATAGTAAGAAGTGCACTAAATTAAGAGACAGTGAACTCTCAACAGTAAATTTTGCTTGAGGGTTAAACTCTGTTCTACTGAAAGGTCACCACATGATTCAATGTTTTTAATCCTTCCACATTGTAATGACATTTTAAGGGATGTTTGCAAACATATATCAGAGTTGTCTATACAAAATCACATTTGATTTCAACGCATGGAGAAGGGATGTTTCCTCCATTGTGTATAAAGCACGTTTTAATTTAAATTCTGTTGCTGGAATTTGTTTTACATATATTCTGAAACAGAATATAAATTGGGATGGTTGAAATGTATACAGTTTCTCTTGCAGACAGAAATATAATGATGTTACTTCACTGGCCACCACCCCTACCCAAAAATAAGTCTATCTTCCTAAGCTGTTCCCTTTCATTTTTCTGGGAGTAATATTGCAACCAAATTTAAGAAAGGAAGAAACTTCTTATAAGTGACTGTATAGGCATTTAAGGCAATCTAAACCATATTCAATGGAAATGGAAACCTGGCTACCTATGGGTATATCTCCTTGGTGGAATGAACCTTGTGCAGGGATCTCCAAGATATCACTGGTAGCCTGGTATTCAGACTCTGACGTATGGGGGGACGTAGTACAGTAGGTCTTACTGCAGATTTTAAAACCAACATTGCCATATTAACAGGGCACTGCACTTAATCTTGTAAATTCTGACTTCAGCAAGACTGATCATTTGGGCATAGCACCCTACTGCTTCCAATTTGAAAAGTATTGCTGAGACCATTCTGTCAAACAGTTATGTCCTTTGTAATCCTCTTGATCTTGAAAGGAATCCTTCAGTCACTTAATGGGAATATGAGAAGCTATTAAAGTTCGGTCCATATATATGTATGTATAGCTGACTTCTACAATCAATTAAGGACAAAATATGGTTAGCCCACTGCAAACACATCTTTTAAAATGAATAATATATGTACTTAAAAAATATGGGTTTGTCATTGCAAAACTATTTATCAGTTTGAATCAAATTCAACAAGGAGCTGCAGCTGGCAATGGTTTTTCAAAGAAGAGGGCATTACTAGCTTCACCTGCCTGCCAATTCAGGTAACTACCTATATTGCAGTACTTCTCCCCCATCTTAAACTGTCCCCTTAGAGCATCCCTCTTTAACACTCAGGGAACGGTTATATCCCATATGCTAAAGAGTTATTCTCACAGTGTTTCATGCAGACTGGAACCTTTTTGACATAAAGGACTGAGAAGTCTTTTCCTGGAAAAATCCTCTACTTTGGCTAATGCAGTCACTCTCAACCAGGCACCTGTGCTCCTGGCCCATCAGAAGCGCATCATGGAGCATGGTTTATTAAGGGACGCAATATTGCGTATTTTCTCAGAGCAGCTGATCTGCAAAACAAAACTGGGACCATTGTCTTAGAGGTTAGGAGACTCCTTTGGGGAGTAGGAAAGCTGGACTCATACCCACTTTATGATTCATAATAGATTTTCCAGACAAACATGGGTCCACAGTGTGAGAACATCCTTCTGAAATGAGATGGAAAACTTTTTGCTACAGACCCTACTTATATTTCTGCAAAAGAAAGTAGCTATCACAGAGAGAATGTAAGTGCCTCTTCTCGCATTACTCACCACATCTTCACCACATAACTATCCTGGGGAGAAGTCTCCTTAGCAGGAAATAATTGAGCCTGACTTTCCACATTCTGGGTTAGTGCTTCCACTTAGTGTTCAATGAAATGTACAAGTTTTCTTGTTGACCTGGTCCCCCATACTTTGTCTCATCCTTTTAGAATCTAACCGTTTGGTGTTTTTCTGCTTTTGTTTTTTTTCTTTCTTCTGTGTTGCCCTAAAAGAACATTTAATTTTAGGTAGAACAAAGTTTTCTTTGACAAAAATCTACTCAACTTATTTCTCTCTCTTTTTTTCTTTTTCTTTTTTTTTTTTTTCTTTTTAATAGCAAAATCTGATTCTCAGTGAATTCAGATTTTTCTGATGAAGAGAGGAGAAAGGGAAGAGAAGTAGCTGAATCCTACTGTAAAGCACCTTTTAGTTCATTTCAGAATAAATACACTTTTATTCTGGAACAAGTTCTTGATCAGGCATGTTAAGAACAAATAATAAAACCACTATTGTGGACCTGAATTCCTGGCATTGCATGTGATGCTCTACATAGTTTACCTTGTGACCCAGTAATGGGGAAATGACATGCCATATTTCCTTCCTTACACGGTCCACACTCTGGCAGTTCCAGCAACACAGAGAATAGAGGCATTTCAGCTAAGTGCACGTGAAGGGAACAATGCTTATACGTGCACTCTCTCACCTATCTCTTTACAAAGCCAGTAGTAAAATCATAGAATCATAGAAAGAAATGCAGAATTTAAAATTCACAAGATGCATTTTATGCATGGTGCTCTTGTAGCCATCAATGGCTTCACAGTCATCACCAGTGGGGAAGGAAAAGGTGGGGGTCACAGAGGTTCATGCCTCCATGTGGGATGGGTCTTTGGGGCGAATTTAGTGATGCAATGTTTGAAGTTTCTGTTGTTTCCAGAAGACTTGCCTGATGAGTTCTAGGGAGGTGAAATGGTGATATCTTCACTCAGATATGAGGCATTTCATCTCGCATCTCTCTCTATCCCATGGCTCACCATGGAAATGAAATGAATACTCCTGCTGTGCCTATTTATGGAAGGTGTCCCAAACTGACAAAGCACTAATGACTAAATGGAGCACTCACTCGAGGAACAATGAGTCATGCATGCAGAGAGGAAACAAATTCTCCCAGACGTACTAACAGAGTCATGCTAACTACAGTTTCTGAACGGAAAACCTGCAAATCTACTGTCCACACTGGTATGATCGTACCGTATTTCCAGTTTTCTGTCCACAGCATCCAAAATAATTATTACATTGTTTTTGTTTCATATCAAGAACAGGCAGCTGAGAGGAAAGTTTCATATTTTTTTTTCAATCTTTCTGTAACATAGTTTGTGTGTTTGATAGGAGTAGAGAAAGTCTTGCAAAATACATCATATGCTCATTTTCTTAACTTTGCACCTGAGCATTAAGCAGAATGTTGTATATAACTGGTCCTTCTCCCCTGTTTCTGTTTTACTTGTCACTAATGAATAATGCTTTTTAGTCTCTTCCTCTTATATAAATCGTCAGCAATTTCATAGGTGCTCAGGGATTTCTCATTAAACAGCCTACATTATTTCCATAAAGTAGTAGTTTCCTCATTTATTTTTTTTTATTTCTTTTTAAAAAAAAATTGTCTTATGAATGTGGATCACCTCTGTCACACTCAAGGAAACTGCTGGTTGTACTGTTCAATGATGTAAAAAGAAAGGATTTTCACATCAGGAGAAATATAATTTCCACTGTAGTGAAACTGCACATCTAAACCACTGTTGGTTTGACAATTATGCCCTAAGGTCTGACCAGCCTGCAAGTGGGCACTGTGCCATTTAACAGTATGGCAAAATTGCAGGCAGCCAAAAATCTGGCTTAAACATGTTTCTTGAGGGAACAATCCCATCTAAAGATATTCCTATTTGTCTGAACTTAATTTATTCATGCACATGCTGATGTACCATTAAAGATGACATAGGAGATGACTCTTTTTCTTAAAATAAAAGATCAGAAGGGCCACAGAGAGGGGAGAGAAGCATTGACTTCCTGTGGGTGTGCAGAAGAGTCTTGAGGTACACTTTTAAAAGGGAAATCCTCTGGAGGCATTTCCTACCCTGCTTCTGCGCTTCACATTGAATGCAAGGTAGGGGTCCTCTTAGTGATTCACTCCCAGTACTGCTGTGCCATGCCTGGAGATTCCCCCAGCCTCTTCCCTCTGGACAACATACCTACAGCAAACTTCCTCTGCTGCCTGTTGGACCTGGTAGGCTGGCCTGCAGCTTCCGTACACTTCTGGGTTCTGCCCTTCTCAGGTTACCCCTTCATGCCAGTCTTCTGTGTGGAAGAGTAGTTACCAGCCTTGTTATGAAAGATCTGATGTAGGCCACTGCTTGCTCGCCTTACAGGACAAAAGGGGGATAATGATGATGGTGGCACAGTCGTTACATCCCAAAAATTTAATGTAGGAGGTTCCACTTGAAAATTCCCCAGTACTTTGAAGTCTCAGAAGCATTACTGCTACATGTATAAATATAATAGGTTTTCACTATGCAGAGTTGAACAACTTTTTATTTTGGTTTATTTGTTTGTTTTTACTCTTACATTAGTTTCTTCTGATTTGCAGTTATCATGGACCTTTTCAGTGACAAGTGTTTGTGTATTTTCTGAGGTAAATACATCTACTCGAGAAAATCAGCCATACCTAGGAAGAGGGGAAGAGAAAAACTTCTTTGAAATTTCAGAGGCTGTTGCGAATTGTGTGCTTACACATATGGTATTTCTGTTGCTTGGGCTCAAAGAAAATGATGTGATAGTTGTGGGGAAAACTCACTAAACTTGTTATCTTTTGAACATTCCCCTTCTGTGCTAACTAAAAAGTGGTATTCAAGCTGCTGCTGCTGCAGTTATTATTTAGAGCAATAATAGCAAAGTGAATCTCTTGCATAGACTGCTAGATGTAGTGACAGGAGAAAACAAAAAATTTTGGAATTTAAACCACAGGTAAAATTGCCTGAATGCTTCATTTTACTCACCGCTTTTGGTTTTGAGGGTCCAAACATCTATCTTAAAATCAGTAATTTCTCCCAGGAATGAGAATGAAGTACTACAAAAGAATACTTCAGCACTTTTAATCTGTAGAGGCTCTTCACTACTTCACAGTAAAGGCTTTCCATCCTATCTTTTATGCCATGGTACAGCCACCATATGGTGCTCAAACCTTCCACTGCTAACATGTCACTGCTCTGGCAAGTAACACCTCTGCTGCAGTAGGTCATAAATAGGTGATACTCTGCTGCCCTAGGCCTGGGGATACTCAAAGAAAGGTTGAGATCAGTGCTAGACTGTGTTGCCTTGCGGTGAATATGGTGATCTGGAATACAAAACTGATACTGTGAAGTTGAAAGTACCTAAACATAAAATAGCATTTACAGCCCACAGGTGAAACTCTACTACCTTAACTTTTTCTTTTTCTAAATAAATTTGATTTATTTTACATCTCATTCCTTTTACACCCTTTTTCTTCTCTCCTCTTTTCTTAACAGTAAATTATTTGCTAAGCTTGTTGTTCCAAGTTCTCTTTATATTAGATTTTTTTTTTTTTTTTCTGGCAATTACATGTACTTTTTTGGCTCCTCTGTGAGCAAGGAAAAATATTTTTCTTATCCAGAGAAGTATTCTGACACATGGGAAGTGACTTCATATAGCAACATTTCCTTCAGGAGACATGCTTGAGTCCTTCCCCTAACAGGGCACCCTGTTTTACACACAGAGAAAACTCTAGAATAGACTGACTAGGAAAAATTCAGTTTATCACCGAATAGCTGGTTCACGCATGCAGCATCTTCAGCTCTTGTGAATCAGATGAAAGCTCAGACCTTTACGGACCAGATGTGTGTATGGCTGGACAAATGGTTCTGGTCATCTCATGATTTTCATCGGTATTATGAGAGAAAACATTACATAGCAGCTGCCTGTAACAGTGCTTGTGTGTTGCTCTGATTTACTTTACGCATACAGCACTTACTGTATGTGCTTGCTCTATTAATCTTTCTATATGAACAGTTTCTCTGTTTAATTAAATTGGGCCCAATGAGGCAGTGCATGGTCCTCTGATAAGCTCATTCATCTTTATTTGATTCTTTGCTGACATGTTAGTTGCCCTGTGACATAGGTTAAGTCATTGAGTGGCCATTACCTCCTCGTTTACTCTCTCATGTTACTCCTAACCACCTTCCTGAAGTCAAATCCAGATGATTTGTGCCAATTTCATGGGGGCACAAACTGGAACATCCGATAAGTTTCTACATGGCTGACTTCATACAGTCTTGCTTGCACATCTCAAGCTGCTCTGTCTGTCAAAACACAATTTTTTCCCCTCCTCCTTATGGGCTTTGATAGAGCTATGAGTACTAGAGGTCTCAATTATAAAATGTCATGACACCGCCGCACAATTTTTTACAGTAATTTCACAGTGTCACTTTGTGATTATTTCAGGATAGCTTTGAACCATGACTGAAATGAATTGTGGCCCTTAGTGTATTGGGTGGTACAAATTGTGAGCTGGTGTGACAGAGAGGCAGGCGTTGTTAGGAATAAACTCCATGTGAAGAGAGGGAAGCTTGGTGGTTATTGTTTTTTAGAAATGCTATGAAAAACATAAAACAAGAAACAAAAGGAAGGCAGGGGAAAAGGGTGGAAGAAGAGAGAATTAAACATATGCAACGAAGCAAGCATCAGCTGTGCACCTTTGATTCAAATGATCTGTTAGCACAAGCCAGGGCTTTTCCAGGCTCATACAGCAGAAGCCAAACCTGGAATTCTGCAGTAAACCTCTTCATATTGTGTCCTGAGACAGAGAAATACGTCCTGCATGCTTCCCAAAAAAGCCAACTCCTTTAAACAGCCAGTTCTTTAAAAATATGTAGTGAAGACTCAGATAAATGCATTACCATGCAAATATTGGTCTTGGCAGGCAGTCCCGTCATTTTATAATACCGCTTTGAGCAGTTTTAAAGCACAGTTGTTCATACAGAATGAGTGAGTAGGGAGAACTTTGCAGATGTCTCCAACACCTCCCTGGCTGAAATGGTGAAGGGAGGGGAATAAGCAGCTTCTCACAGACCCAGACTTGCAAGGAAATGGAAAAGGGAGAAGGCTTGTACTTCTTTAGCAATGTTAATAAGCCAAACTGTGGGGCCCAGTTCATCAGAAGTATTGTACCTAGTCCTCTGCAACATTAGTGCCCTCAAAAGCTTGGGGAAAGCAACAAATCAATATCCCTAATTTAAAAGAGGGATGATTTGCCATTTAAAAAAAGTTTTTCTGAGCATTCTGAGGGAATCAAAGTCTTAGGAGAGTAAAGCAAGGAGAGAAGAGGGAGGGAGGGGAAAAGATGTTCCCTGAGATCATTCCAGAGCTCTGAAACTTGCCTAGGATAAATGAGATCTGTGGAAGAACATATCTCTTGTTCCAGGGGGAGCTACAGATAAGTGAGCAGTGTCTTAATTCCCTTAAAAGATAGCAAATGCTACCAAAACAAATTTTTGTTTATATTTGAAGTTAAATCACAAACAAAATATGAGTTATTCTTGGATGGCTGTGTCTTTGAAAGCATTACACATAGCTTAAAATTTTTACATGAACATTTACTTTTTATCTAATGTAAAGTTTAAAATGGGCTGTAAAGTGCTGGAAATATTAACTTTCTTTGCCTCAAAATCTAATAGTAATTCACCACTTTCCTAAAAGGAATGACAAAAACTAGTAAGAAAAAGCCCATTAAAATCAGTAATTATTCAGTTTAGTTTATTTTGATGTATGAAATGATTTCCAAAGTCCATGTATCTATGTTAGCTCCTACCTTTTAAAGCCTGGAGTAAAACTAGTTTAAGCAGCTGTCCATTATAAGGAAACTTCAAGGGTGATCTTATAGCTAGCCTGGGTTTGGGTCAGTTAAATCAACTGGTGACAGTATGGTTTTGCTGGTATTTTACTTTAACTTGATTCCTTAACTTGATTGTTAAGGAGTACTTTTTTTTTAAAAGCAAAAAATAAACTTTAGGGTTGTGTTTTTTTTTTTATTTATTCTTTTCAATTGCAGTCTTTTTTCTTCTCACTTTTTCTTTTCTTACTTTCTCACTCTTTCTTTCCCCATTTTTGATGAATCTTAGATGGATCTCCTTAGCATTTGTTTTTGTTTGCTTATGTCAAGATTTTCCTGCTTCTTGTTTTTATGCAGTGAAAAGTATTACAACAAGTAAAACAAAAACAACAAAAAAAAATCGATCGTACAAATGATAGGCAACACAAGGAATAAGGTTGACAGCAAATGTTAAATGGCATTAAAAAAAGCTTTTATTTCCTCTCACTTCTCATAGTGCATGTTTAATGTAAAGTACAAGCCACTTGTTGCTAGCAAAAATGGTCATCTCATTTAGACTGTACTGCTGTGTACTTTCACCCAGCACTGATAACATTACTCTATATTGCAGGTTCAAGCATTTTTATGTTACACAGGGCAAGGATAACCTTCCGGCATCAAACTCCTGTGCAATCTTACAAGAAAACTCAATTAATCAATTAGAATACTCAAATTACGGTGAACTACGTGCCTCTGTCGCTGAGAAGCATTGGAACTTGCAGTGCATTACAGCAATTAAGAATACTTAATTTCCAAATGGCACAAACGAACAAAGTATGAGTCATGGTGAACGTTTACTCCTTAAAAGCCATCAGTGCTAATGGTTTTGTAACCTTTGTAAATTTAATATGGGTTTCATTTATATAGCAGTGAAACCCACGTCAGGATGGTATAATATTACTGGTCATATGCACAGAGCTTTATGCAGCCACACACTTAATTGCATAAATAATAAAGACAGGTTTTGAGGTAGGCATCTGCTTACACTACTTTTTGTGAACAGATATGATCACGCTATGGTATCACACTCTAAGAAGTGCACTTAAGGAAATCAATAACTAATGATTCATAACATTTTTTTTCCTCAGTGAAGTTATGATAAGTAAAGATTAGGCCAAGAAGGCAGAATATTTTTAGTGCCTTTTTGGAAGGATATCTTGCCTATTTCAGAGTACTGAAAGAGCTTTTTTAGAGTTTGTAATCAAACTTTTTCACCTTTAGAAGTGGTTGGATCATATTCAGTTAGCCCTAACTGATTTCTCTCATACAAAATAATTGCATGAATGCTTTATTACTAATCTCCATAGTCTTTACCAAATGCTATGCTGGTATTGCAGAGCTTATCCTAACGAATCTGTTGAATATGCTGCTTTACAAAAGTATCATTCATAACACAGGACTATCTCTGTTTATATTGCAGGTTTTTTCCAGTTTTAAATTGCTCTAGAAGAGCTGTGGCATACTTAACGGGTCTGTCTTTAAGATCATTCTGAGTTGGTCTAACAGCAGTAGTAAAACTACAGCTATGATATTCCCTTCCCTCCTTCCTTCCCCAAATAGTGGATTCTCTCCAGGGAACCATTCTTTTCTGCATTTTTGGAGAAAGGATGGAGATCATAAACCCAGAAAGTGTGGAGTTTTATTTTCTTTTGCAGCCTCCAGTGGAATCAATGAACAACCATAGGTAACTCCATGGGGCCACCAAAGATATTACCTGCAGTGCTGTAATGATGGAATATGGGCAGTGAGAGTCTTTTTTCAGTTGATTTTTTGAGGACTGAAGATAGATCCTGCAGTACTCTCTGAAAGGAGTAAGACCTTCTCTCAGTGGAATTATGCACATCCAGGTTCAGTAATATCGGATGATTCCCAGTGAGATTTTGTCTTTACATCTCTGCTTGTAAGAAGAGGGTTCTTTTACGCCAGCCCTCTTGTGGTTTTGATCTGTTTAATTTTTGATCTGTTTGATTTAGTTTTGTTTTCTTCCTTTGCTTTCTGTTGTGTTTAAAACATTGAATTTACTAGACTTGCTCTGAGCATTAGTGACATAACACGAAGAAGCATATAGTGATTCCAGTGCTACAGATGTTACTGAAATCCAGGTATAAAAGCACACTAGCAAAACGTGAAGAAGGCAAGTTGTATAGAAAAGAGTTACAGGTTCTCTCTCAGCATTGTAATCCTGGAAGATTTTATTTAGTTTCCAAATTCAGTTTCTGATATTATTTCCTTATTTCCTAGCTTTTAATTGTTTGCCTTTTTTTCTCTTTTCTTTTTTTTTTTTTTTAGCATAGTTGTACACCCACCCCCAGGAAAAAGAAGTTTTACTTTCTTCCATGTAAATTCAACTCTAGGGAAGTTAATTTTGGTGAAGTTAGACAAGTTTTAAAGCAAAGATGAGATACAAAATCTGACACTGCATAAAATCACATTGAAATTTTTTCAGCTTCTCCAAAAAGCAGCCACAACTAATGAGGTTTTCAGGTGAGGTGAGAAATACCCCTCAAGGTACTTTTTCAGTTGATATACAAATAAAACAAAATGAAAATTGTCAACAGCATTTCTGAGAAAATAAGCAACCGATCATCATTAAATGTGTTGGTGTTCATTAGAATTAAATTAGTTTTAGTCAATTCATTAAATATTAATATGGAATTCAAATTCAATTCCATGGAAATTATAATGTGGCAATTAATTAACATATTAAAATTGAGAAGCATTACCTGTCCCTTCAAGGCAAAAATCTTCCTTTTTCATTTTAGTGAAGAAATCTTTTAAGGAAGGAAGAAGGGGTTATTTTTTTTTTTCAGTGATGGGAAATTTATAGAAAAAAAAAAATATTTTCAGATATCTTTCCATGAAATATCTTTAGACCAAGGTGAAAATAATTTTCAAGAATGTAACAGAAAAATATATGGTAGTGATTTTTAGTTTTCAGATGAAAACCATTTATATCAGAATCATTTCATTCAAAGTTTCATTCCTAAAAAAACCATGAAAACAGTAGTTTTCAGAAGTCTTTTCATCATCTTCATTTTTTAAAAAGTGAAGATTGCTGTCACCAGAGCTTAATATAGCTGTGTTATAATTATGCCTTTCACTATCTCCTATTTCCTGTTTCAGTTTTATATTCACAATATTTCCTCACATTCTTGGAAAACTATGTGGCAGCGATAGTGATAGTGCCATGCACTGAAACGTACCTGCATATGCATGTAAAAAAAAAAAGGAAGAAAAAAATAGTGTGCTGCATGACTCTAGTGTGGTGTTTTATGAATGAAGCCTTGAGTATAGATAGAACCATGCATATTGACGTACGCAGCAAGGTACAGTGAGTATATGGATAGCTGATGCTTTTAACCCTCTGTCACAGGTACGTGGAAGAGGTTGTTCTATTAATTGGCCTAACTATCAGTACTACCTACTGACAGTGTTCATTGCTTTTTGGGGAGGAACAGTTTTATGCCAATAACTTAACAGATTTGGAGCTTAAAACCACACAGAAACGAATGAGCAGTTAGTGAAAGCTTTGGACAGAGAACCAGGTTTTTAAAGGCCAAACCATCTTTGGTTGTAAATCAGACCAGTAAATTTTGATAAATCTAATCAAGTACTATTCTTTGTGAAAATTTGATAGCGAAACCTGCTTTAAAATCACACTAAAGAATGCTGAAGAGGAAAATGTGTTTATGCTATATATGACAACATAGCCACATTTTACAGGTTGATATATAATGAGGAAAATGAGCTACTGAGTTGACAAATCTTAACTGTTTTTTTTCATTTTGGAAAATTATCAGGATAAAAATAAAAAAGAAAGGGATAAGACAGTTGCCCTCTCCAACTCATTTGAAAACCCAGTAGGATTTTTGCCATTTTTACCAAACATGAGACCATTTCCTAAAGGTATTTTCTGCAAGACATAGTAGTTTGCCTACTCCTTATGTTCCAGTTCACCACTATTCCACATTTTTTCTCACACTTTCATGCCCAAAACGTTGGTGTAATTTGGGTACCCAGTTTAGATGGATGACATTCATTGAAAGATGATCATAGTATCTAGTAAGTGCCTGATTACCCATTGGACATCAATATTTTTCTTTAAAAAGTATTGACATGCCATTAATTGTGATTGTAATTCTTGTGTCATGCCCCTAGAAGTAATATATTTGAATTCCAAGTGCCAAACAACTTCTTAAACTGTTTGTGTGTAAAATATTGAGCACTCTAGAGAAAGTTGAAACCAGATTACCCTTCTGTAAAACTGGTGTTACGACATTAAATAAAATGGTGTTATTTAACCAGTATCACTAGAGTCTGAGCTGTCCTTCCAGTGCAAGTATTAAAAAAAAAAAGAAGGCAAGTCAAACACCAAGTTTGTTCTACATTTGACCTTTTCAGCATTTGTACTTACTGAAACCACTAATCGGAGCTGATTGTACTTAACATAAAAATGGTTAGCTAATATCCATTCAGGACTCAGCCCTGAATGGACGGCTCAGACTGGTATTAAAATACAAAGAAGGGTTCACAAAGAGCCACATTTCCTGTCCTGCAGTTGTACTGTGTATTTTCTTTTCCATCAAACTTCTTACAATTGAGATAGAAAATCTAGTTACGCTATCAGTATTAGCACAACCTCCACTAAGTAATCCATGTGGTTTCCATATGGTGGCAAGCTTACCCTGCAGAAAGGAAATGGGTGCAGTGGCAGCACACGTGCTGTGCTTCAAAAAGACACCCTTAAACAAGGTCCCCGAGAGTCGGCACTGAGATGATCTGCTGCTGCTGCCAACTGAAGGTCATGCTTCAAAGTACCTTTGCACCCACAGACTGAAGACTAAGAAATACAGTAGGATTCTTAGATAGCTTTTGACTGATAAATAAAGCTTTCTGTTAGAAAAAAAAAATATTCTTACCCTTAGTTTTAGGTTGATAATAAAAGCAGCATTTGTTAAAGGTAGTAGGGATAAAAATGAATTTGAATGGGGATGGAGTGGTGAAGTTTTTCTAGGTTTACTCAGTGTAGGTGTAAAGCCAATTAACATGCAACTGCTTGCATAACAATAAAATAATTGTTCAAATGAGTTGTGCTTCAGAACTGTATGCACGGTTTACTGTACTCTGCCTCAGCTTCTCTAAACGAGAGATTAAAGTGATAAATTATGGGTTGGCATGCATACCATATGCCACTACATACTGACGGTACAGTGCAGCAGTATCCAGGAGAGTAGTGCCCAGGTATATAGTCCCCTTTCTTTTCCTACAAGAAACCTAGAATTTGCTTAGGTTCTGTCTAAATTCCTCTCTATAGACAAGGAAAACTTTGAAATGGCACAGGTAGAAAACTTATTTGCATTTAATTTGTTATCTCTATTTGTCATGAAATTCTAATAAATATAGATAACATTTGTTATTTTAAACTAATTATGCTAAAACACACACTTTTACAAAATCAAGTTCACCTTTTGCCAGTAGTAATCATGGGTAGATTACCTCAAACTTGCCACTAAATCTCGAAAAGTGTTTTGACAACCCAGAGTGTCTCTAATTGTCCTGCAAAGAGAACATGGGGACTGTGCCAACAACCCCTTGTTTTCCACTTCACTACTATCTTGTGTCACACTCATTCATTATCTACATAGTAGCTGTAACAATAGCAGCCTTTCTAGGCAATTGCATTGTTGTAGGTCTACAAGGGAACTGAAAGTTGTCACTTTATTAAAAAATTTACATCAGTCTCAGATCAAAAGGTTTCCTATTTTGATGCATTTTTCTATTTCTGTGAAAAAGACATGACTTAACTAGATGAACAGTCATCCATCCATTCAAAAATCCCATGAATTACCACACAGCAAATAGAAAAAAAGCTTGCAAGTAAATGTATAACTGGGTATTTATTTTGTGTTTATTTTTTTTACTGGTTTGTGTGGTAGAGGAATGTTTTACCACAGAAATTCAAGAAAGATGATACAACTGTCTTGGATAAACATTTGAGATTTTATCAAAACATTTGATTCTAATAGCATATGATTGTTCGTCTTTTACACAAGTGACAGAAATTACTAATGTGAATGAACAAATTGGCAGCCTGCCACTGTGGTACAATAGCATAGTGTAGCTGCTGCAGTTCCCTCATCTCCTAGCAGGAAATCAGTGTTATGTGGTGGATGGCATTTAAATGTGCTCAGGTGGTTCATGGGGTATCAGCTGAAATAAATATTCAATTACAGATTGGAAAAAGCCTTTAAAACATTAGGTCACCTAAAGAAAGAAAAATTAAGTCAGCATATAGCTATCAAGATAAGCATAGTGAGAAAAGTGCACCTAACCTTGTAGACATCAATAACTGAATTAAATTATTCACTTGCAACTACAATTTTATTCCCATTTCTTTCTGAAATCTTGACTTCAGTTAGTATGCAGTAAGACAAGATGCATTTGATTTAGCTTGTTTCTGAATTTCAAAACTGAATTATGCTACACCATGTCCATGCATGAAAAGCAGAAGCTCTCTCAAAACCTGTGTATGAGCTCTTGTCACTCTCTGTAAGCACTCAAGACCTTCACCATGGCAATTGCAGAACAACACATAGCTGTAAAGTAGGGCTGAGGAATAGTGTCAAGAGGAGGAATATCACCTAATCACACTTTTTAAAGCACAAACAAGATCATGTTTTTTGTGGTAATCTTTAGCAGGTACAGACAGAAGCTCTGCCAATACAAAAGGTACAAAAGGTTTCTCCTCCCTTTGCTCCCAAAACTCAATTCTTCGTTGGGTTGCTCCCACAGTCCCTCTTTTTGTGCAATGACTTCTGTCTCAGTTTGGGGAACTGAATCAGGCAACCAATGCACATTAAAACCTGCTTTCTCCAGACACCTCCAGCTGCTGTGTGGCTATGTGAATGTGTCTACTAGGGAAAGGCAGGGCTTCTTGAGGTAGATACTAAATGCGTAGAAAGTTGCTACAAAGGGGACTAAGCTTTTTGCTGGTATTGCAAATTTACATTAGGTCAGCAGGTAAAGAGCAGCTCCTTTCTGGCTTGTGATGCTCGGTGGGTTAAAGCTCTCTCACTTAGCTCTCTCACAGCTTTCCATTCACATTCAGGACTGGCACCGGAGTACTTTAAAATGTTTGCAAACAATTCTCATGCTTTACCAACCTCCCTTTTTTCTGCTTGAGCCTGAGGCTGGAGCAGGTAATGAGTTTAGATGCTTGCAATAGCTACACCTAGGTTGCGAAATTCCATCTACTTTGTTGTTGCTAGCTTAAAATACTTTATTATTATAATCTTTTAATAGTCTGCCATCAAACTTGTCAGCAACTCATTTAAGCATAGAAGGAAGAGGCAAGAACCACTAGAATATCACCTTCATGCACAGTAGGATATGTCCAATTGTGGTTTCTCATCACCACTAGAACTGTGAACTGTATATGTGTAAAAAAAGTAATTAAACAGCAGTGAAACATCAGTGAAAGATATGTATTATCTTTGCAGCTTTGTTTTGGTTGTGCAAAGATGCAAGTCTTTTCTTCATCCTTGCTTTTGAAAAGCTATTTGTAGAAAGTAAAATTAGGGGATGTCTGTTTTATTATACAGTGGGTATTTAAATAGCCGTTATAATATATTAACATGCTTCTGTGAAACTCTAGACAATTCAAAAGTCATAATGCAGTATGATTTATATACTTACAGGAAAAGAAAACAGTCTTGCCCTAAATGACTAGATATCTAAGTTTTGGTATGCTGTAACCCCTGCACTTTGGCTAGGGAATACTGCAGATGCTGAAATAACAGTTCACCATTATTTATTTGTTCAGGTTAGAAAACAAAAGTATAGCAAAGATATTATTGATCTGCCTGTGTGTTTTTAGAACACCTGTGTCCAGTGAAATAGAAATGAAAGATTATTTTTGTAGCTTCCCATGTATCTTGCCAAGTGAGAACCAGCACATTACATTTTAATTTTAGGGAAGCCATATTTAAACCACATTTAAGAGTAGTGAACTATAACACTTTTCAGAGAGGGCGGCTATTTTTATATATTGGTTCTCTTTGTCTACTCTGACTGATAGCACAGTAATTGAGATGACACTGCTCAAGGAAAAGCACTGGAAGCATGAGGGAAATGATAGTAGATACATATGGAGCCTCTCTCTTGCATGATGGAGGCATAAAGCTTCTCAAAAAAGTACTTATGGAGAAAAAGAAAGGAAAATTAGAACTACGGGTGGATACCATATGAGCTTATTCTCTTCATAGCAGCAGACACACCAAAAACCCCAACTTCAAATCATAAAACCTTATCTTTTGTAGGAAATTTAATTAAAGGGGCCTAGAACAGAAAGGAAGAAAACTCTCATCTCCAAGCTTCCAGAATTAAGAGGAGACTCCATCTGCATTACATGGAGGATCAAACTTTCATAATGAATCTTCTCATCCACTAATTAATCTTGATGCTTTTCAGCGATAAATGTTCTGACTAGTGGAGCTCTTCTGCACTTGTGCTTACAATAAGTCACTCCTCTTTTCCTCCTCACTTTGTAAAAGGTCTCAGCATCCACATAGACTATAAGCATCTATCTTTTCTAACTTTTATCTTCAATGCAATTGAGAAATCCGTATAAAAAAAAGCAAGCCAAAGCAGACAGTGCTTTGGTATTAGTGATTGCTGCTGTCAAACAGAGATTTTCTTGTGACTATAGTATAGAAATCAGTAGGAAGCATATGTTTAGTACTAGGGAAATACTATTCAGTACTATACAAATGTTATCATTTAAACAGATTTAGTACTGTAATGCTATGTAAGATTTTATTCAGAATATATAATCACTACATATGACTGGGTGTGCCTTCAAATACAAAAGGGCACTTTAGCTTATTAGAAAGAAGAGCTTATTAGAAGTAGTGAAAAGAAAGCTTATTAGAATGACGTAGCATTCATTACTAGATTCAAAGAGCTAGCAGAATATTTTGTTCAAAAATAGCAGAAAGAATTAAGTCATTTGTAATGAAAATTTGTTACTGGGTTTATCAGTGGGGTTTATTGGGTTTCTTTAAAGAAAAAAATAAATTATTCGCATTTCACTTGTCATGATCTTTTAGTTATTTTTTGAATTCAAAGTACAAGATCCTCTGTTAACAAATGGGACATTACAATGGGAAGCTTAAATCAGTCAGTTCTCATATTTCAGTAGTGCAAGATCTTTGAAGTGATCATTCCTGTTGCAGGAATTCTCTGTTTTATTGAACAAACCTCAAGAGGCTTGCAAATACCTGGCTTGTAGATGCTTAGTTGTAAAACTTAGCAACAGCTAGGATCCTTCACTGGGCATAAAAAGCTATAAAATAAGAAAAGACAGTTTATGAGATGCATTTTTAAAAGTTTGACTGTTCATGTTCTTAAATTAAAATAAATAAATAATATATATATATTATTATTCCAGTCATAACATTGCTGACCAATGTAAGTTTCCATTGGAAGATTTCTGGGTTTAACATACCATACCTGAAGAATGTTATCACGTTTTACTGGATAATGTTAACAGAAATCTATTATTTCTTTATCTACAGAACATAGCCTAAAAATTCACAGACTACCATGTCTTATAGAGGACTAAACAAACACTGGAAAGGTGAAGTTCTGGTAAAAATTAAATCGTCACTGTAGTTTTACATGTATTTTGAAAATGGTGAGTACTAAAAGTTAAATGTTGAAACATATCCACTTTTTCACTGCTTGTTAGGTGATAAGATTGCTCCTGAGTGGCTGTTTTTCCTACACTCTCCAAAGTGGCTTTTCAGAGATATAGACATGAAGATATTATGAAAATCAATTATACACTGAAGCAGCATGTTCCCTAGACTTAATTGTCTTGTATGCTGACGGGGTGTATAATCAAAAGGAAGGATGTTTTTCTCATATCGGTTTGACTAGGAAACTGAGAAGTCAGTTTTATGGCAGGATTAGCCGAAAAAGAGAAGGCTATGAATGGTTTTCTCTTTCTACTATGTTTCTGATTATGTCTTTGCTCTTCTCAAGAGGTGTAGATCAATTAATAATCCTGTATCCAGATCCAAAAACCTCAGGTTATGTTTCCAAGTTCCCATCTATACTGACTGTGTTAAGCAAGGTAAATTCTCTTATTCTGCTGTGAATGGATTTACTGAAGCTTGTGTTTTAGTAAACAAAAGTGCTTTCAGTAATACCAAATTCCTTCTTCTGAGCAGCTACAGAGAAGAGCTGAATGGAAAACAGATTTCCTTCCTGAAGAGAAAAGCCACATATTTCTGACAGAACACTTTTGGGAAAAATAAAAATGGCATTATTTGGCTTACTGGCTTTCCAGCAGTGGATGGATGGGCTTTCTGCTTCTCCAGCTTCCCAGGAAGCTCACCCTGCCAGTCACCTGTCAGCCAGGCAACCAAGAATCCGATTGACTGTTTGAAGGGGTGGGGGTCTTGTTGCTTGGGAAGGCTCAAAGGATGACTAACTGCTGTAGCTTCTCAGCTTTTGCTGTGGGAAGTGTCAGGAATTGCAGGGTTCCTGAAAAAGATGCATTTGACAAATAGGTTCAATGTTGCTTGTAACCAGACTAGAAAAAGTTTTGCTAGGAAAAACCTTACAGCTAAGCTTCTCTGTATGATGCAAAAAGCAATAGTAGTTCATGTAGATGTTTTATAGAGTAGTAAATATCAGAGGCCTAAATATTAATAACTTTATAGTTTCAGAATGGTTCTATGATAAAGGTGATGCTGTAAGTATAAATACAGATCTTTCTTCACCTAGACAAATAAGCTAGACATGTCCAATAGTTTTTATCTCTAAAAGTAAATGCAGACTTCTATCCTGTTAATGGGGGTTTTCTCAAGGGGATCTGTGTTATTCAGAGCAAAAAGAAAATAATAGAATTCTTTAAGTGATAGGGGAAAAATTTTATTGAATGTACATAACAGCAAAAAACCACAAACTTTCTCATCTTTCTATTACAGTACATTGAGACTCTTGAAAAATCCAATCTATTGACAGATTTAGAAGACAGAAGATCTGTAGAGAAAAAAAAACCCTCCTCTAATTATTGGCTAGCTTGTAAGTAGAGGAAAGCAAAGACAAACCATTTGTTGATAGGCAGTGTATGAACATAGAATAAGATGTTCTCAAAATGCGATTTTCATAATTTTAGGAATGATAAAATATGAAGTTAATGGATAGCATGAATTTAGAAGCAATGCTTAAAGATGATTTTTTCATACAGAAAATCAGGTGTTTTGTCTCATTTAAAGTAAAATATATTGTGACGGTATTTTAAATGATATAAAGAAATTGTCTAATGAAAGTATTTTGTCTGCTGCTACTTTTTATTTCACGTTATATGCGCGAGGTTTTGCTGTTAGGCAGTTTTGTTATAAAGCAAGCATTGCTGTTTTCAATCACAGCAAAACCAGTTATGATACATTCTTTACAAAGTAGTTCTTTGTTCAAATGTAAATGTCTGCCACTGGTTCTTTATCATGAATTACAGCTGAAAAATGCAGATACATCTTTTAATAGTAAGTTTTAAATGTATGCAGACTATGGGATGCATTTTTAGCTGCGGGAGAGTTGCTGTCACTTGAAAATGAGACCAGCTGTGGATATGGCCTTGCGTTCAAATTCCACTGACTTGCAGAGAGAGAGGACTTCATATTACAATTTAAGAACTTAATATTACAATTTAATTTCACCTTGAGTTTAATAAGAATTATAAGAGTTAATCCTGTGTTAAAAACACAATGTTGCCTTAAAAATCAGTTTAAAATAAAGCAATAGTAAGAGGTTTCAATAGCAGTAAGGACCAAACCTTTCCTTTTGCAGTTATCAGCTGATAAATGGAGTCATACAGTTCTTGGAGAGTGATTTGTTTGCATTTTTCATGATGTTAACCATCACTATAGAGGATACTACAGTCTTGCAGGTTGCACCTCTTACTCTGACAGGACTCTTTAAGTGGATGGAGAGGAGGGCATATGCTGTTCTTTAGCCTTTGTTGGCTTTTAGAGTCATCCTTGCCTCCAATGTGAAAATTGCTGTTAATGAAACATGTATAAATTGGTTTAATGTTCAGGACTGCTTCTTTTTAAAGCTTCCTGGTGCTTGGTGGTACTGTCAGGAAGTCACTTGTTTGACCTACGGGACATAACAAAAGTCTTCTTGGCACTTACCTGTTTTTTGGACTTCCTTGTAGCAGTAAAAAACAATGACATATACTTCAAGATCATGAGGCTTTAGTGAATTCAAGATTGTTTACAGTGGCATTTAGTTTTGCAATGCAGTTTTGTCTTAAGCTTAGATTGCTCTGGAGTGGGAGGATTGTCCATCAGAAAATGGTTTGTTGGTTTGTTTCTGCCTCCCGAAGGCAGTACACGCAGTGTGGAGTCCCCAGAAGCCAACTTATCCGCTGTCTAGGCATAAAGTCCTTCGGCTGGTGAGACTGAGCTGTGTATTCAAACAAGCACAAGCCAGCACTTCACTTCATATGTTTGTTAGATTTCCCCCCCTTTTGCCAGCTCTACTGTAGTCTTTAAACAGTGTGACAGAAGTACACTTCCACTTCAGTTAATGGATTTATCAAATACCTTATTTCATGCTTTCTGCTTTTGATTTATGAATTTTGATCCCAGAGACAAGGACCTTGTGAGTATTGATTGTGGAAAATGTCAGACTAACAGAAGTTAATTTCGCTTGTACATGTGGAAGTCTGTGATTCTCTGACAGCGCTGTCTGCCGAGAACTGGCTGTCACCCAGCCCAAGTGACACCATGCCATCACAACAGCCAGCCCCTCTGCCCCATGCATCAAGATGAAACCACACATGGATGCAGGGCCGGCAGTGGGTTCAGAGGAAGGGGTGCATGAGGTCGGGTCAGGGGAGGAGAGTGCGAGGTGCTGTGAAGCCCATCACTCTGTGGCTCCCTGAAAATTCATTTATAAATTAGCTTTCTTTGTAAATTATAAGTTGTTGAGTTTTGTTGTTTTGTTTTGCTGTGGGTTTGGGGAATTTTTTTTGTTGTTTTGTTTTTTGTTTGTTTTTTATTTTTTTTTAAATGGCAGAGTTAAAGTGTCACTTATACAGAGGGGCACTTGAGCGGTAGGTAGAAGACTGGTTTAGCTCCTTGCATGTCTTGCATTTGAGATGTGGTTAAAAACCCTGGACTACTTACAGTGTATTAATTCTGAGTGTATGTATTATCTCAGACCACAGAAAAACAGAAGAAAATCCATGGATGTCAGATGAAAAATAACACTAAATGGTATCAATATATGGTCTTGACTCTTCATCGGAAAAGAGATTCTTAGTAGGCATCCACACTGATGATAGTGAAAAGGTGCCCACTGGTTCAAGCTGAAATGAATTAAATGCTTCTCTTTGTCCTGAAATCTTCCTTTCTCTTGGCACTTTTCACTGGAATTTCATCTGGGAATTTTTCACTAGGAGAAATAGTACAGACAAGCAAAACCACACTGCCGTTTGATGATTTTTGTCTTAAAATTAGATTAAGAGTATAATAATGTAGAAGAAATGTCAGATTTTAGGAAATGGTTGTTGTCCCAAAATTAAAAAGTCTAATCCAAGAAACACATAGTTAAAGACGTTCAAAACTGTATACCTTGACAAGTAGAGACAGCTAACCACACACACCATAATAGTGTTATGTATTAGACTACAGATGAAAAGGAGAATAATCCGTTCTTCCCATAGAAAATTGCCATTTTTTCTTTTCCCCTTCCCCTGACTTGAGATATTAATGTCACTTTGAGCAACTCAAGAGATTTTGATACATAACACTGTGTGGGGATATAGAGAGAAAAGTACCAAAAAAGAGATTTTATCACTTCAGTTTCACTTTAAATGGCAAAGCACTCAGGGTACGCTAAAAAATGTGAAGGCAATAGAATCAGGTACAATGCAAGAGACATGGTGCTTGTAGTGAATAAAAGGAGTTTTGTCCTCCTGACCGTAGGAAGAGGAGAGGAAAAAGTCTTAAGGGTTTATCTCCTTCACTACCATACTTGAAAGCAGAAAAGTGTTAGATTACGTACTGACAGTAATCGGTTTTAAACAAGACTTATTAAGAAAATAAGAGCATGGATTATAATTTATTTCTTTTTTTAGCCAGGAGATTGGCACATTAAGGAAGTAGACCATGTTTCCTCTTATATAGAGATTTTAAGAGAAATAGGGCCCATTATTTTTTGGCTCCTGCACAGCTGAAAGAGACTAAGATGTTACTAGGATACTGATCAACTCCCTGTCAAAAGATCTTAACCACCAGATGAAATACCTGTGCTGCTCCCCTTCTTCTTTGGAACTGTTGGTCTTATCCACACATGGAGGTAGGTAGACAGACCATCATGAAAGAAGAACTTTAACTCCAGAACTAGAATAACTAAGGTGTATCTTAAAGCGAATGGTTTACTGAAGGGATAGTCATAATGGTGGATGCAGGCCAACCACACAACAGTAAAACATGTACCTCTCTAAACATCTTCATTCATACTCCCTGAGAACAGAAACTGCAGTGTTCCAGAAAAACTGTGCAAAGGAATGCCTATAATACAGTTGTTGTATGTATGGTACACAGATACAGGTATATATGTGCATGCATTGTACACATACATGCACACACATAAACACCTCAGTATGTCTGGATGTTAAACTTCCTTTCAAAAACTTTTTCACTCTCGGATTGATTAATTTCCTTCCTTCCTTCTGAATTTGATTAAACAAATTCAGCAAATACATAAAACTTTTCTATCTAATAGAAGAAGGAAAACCAGTTTCCTAGTTTCGGGGAAATATGAATGACATTATGGAAATAGTTAAAGAAGCAGAGGCTGTATTTTTTTATGAACTTTTTTGCTATAAAATGTACACATTTAAAGAGGTACATTAATCCTGCTTAGGTTTGTTTTGTTTTGTTTCTTTTTTCTTTTTTTTTTTAAAGTCCATAAGAACAGATTTCCATGTGCAATTCCAAGAGATATTTACATGTTACCCTTTAAGAACAGTTTGACAAAGTCATAGAGTCTTTGTTTCAAAGAAGGAAAATGCAAACAAATACTCCATCTACTATATAAATACACAAAATCAGCTTCTTGGGAGCATGTCAAAAATTATATGAATGTATTGCATATGGTTATATGGCAATCATGCATTTAAGTCTGTATATCTAAACATGTGTACGGAACTGCATGAGTCCAAATTTACGTAATATGTCTAAACCAGGCACCAAAGAATTAAAGAGAACAAAAAATGTGCAGAAATATTTTTACCATATCAAGTTGTTAATTCTGCTTAAAGAAAGTATATTTCTTATATTCTATATTGTGCAAATGCCTTAGCTAGATGGCTCAAAAAAAATAAGAAATATTTTTCAGCTAATATAAATCACTTCTACAAGTGATTTTCTTGGTACACTTCTGAAAATGTTTTTCTTGGCATAAGACGATATGACTTAATAGACACAAGAACTGTAACGTGAGTGTTCCATGCAAAAATGCATCTCATCCTAGAAATTTTCTATTTTATCTGTAAAAAAGCATGAAGATTAAATCTAAACTGATTTTTGATGTGAAAGTTGGTGTTATCCTCTGAGGTTTCAACCACTGTATTTTTCTTTTTGTGGGTACTACTCTCTCAGAAAAAAAACCCACTGGTTCCTCAGATATAAATTGTTCTTTTATAAGTGGTGTTAATGGAAATCCCCTTGGTGTATGTTTTGAATACAGCGAAGACTTAATGAAGGTGAGATTGTCAGAGATGCCTGAACAAACATGAATATTGTTATAGATTTTATGTTTGCAAAACTGTCATTATTTGACCTGAGCTCTGTCTGGAACAGAGACATTGTGAAGTTAACAACACTGAACAAGCACCATGGCAAAACACAGCCTTTTCTAGCTTCCCTTAGGACTTCTTCACAAGAACCTGAACAGCAACCTACTGAGAAAATGTTTTCTTTTTCATTTCAACTATGAAACTTTACATAGTTGTAGCAGTTCGAAAATATGGCACTAGTTGTGCATTATTTCATCCTAGTTCCAGTTTAAGGACAGGCTTAACTTTGCCTCTTGCAGGCAGAGAAAGGGACTTTGAACTACTGTAGCTACTTTCTGTTAAGAAATGGCATACACAATGACTGTATCTGGAAGGGTTCAACATAATATGTTGCATCTATAACAGACATTTCATATACAGAGAAAAGTATTTCATGTTTTTAGACATTTTTCATATGTTTAAATGTGTTGTGATATTCTGTTTCAAAAAGTCTTCCATGAGTAGATATATATTGCCACAGAAGACTGATATAAGCAAAATTAATAATACTTTTTAAGGAGTGCTCTAAATGAAAAATTTGCTGGCACTAATGAGGAGTGATCAGTGAAATCCACTCTATTCCTGTGTCATGGGATCCTCTTAAACCCATCCTAAAGAAACCTGTGTAACACTGGACTTGTTCATCATTATGTTCTTAGGAAGCAAATATCAATTTTTTTTTTCTGTAAAGCGACATACAGAAATGACATTAAGAATGTTGTTTACAAGGTATGATTTTTCAGCAGTCCTTTCTCTAAAAGAAGAGATTCCCTGTAAACCTAATGTATAAGCATTTAAGAGGCTTAAAATACATATCTAATACAAGCCAGTAGGTCTAAAATGAATATCCGATGTCATGAGTTTAAATCTAATAATTTTGGATTTACTGCAATAGCCTGCTTTATTTACTGCAATAGCAACAGTACAGTCTTGCCATTTTGCTCCTGTAACTGTAATTATATGGAGATGTTTCAATGATTTTGCGGTACTGCCTTCCAGTTAATTTTCCTTTTTGCTTTCTCTCATAATTGTAAATGCTGACAGTTTCAGAAGGATTCTTGCACAAAAATCTATTTGCCTCAAAAATATTTTCCTTCACCTCCTAAATTAATTTTTTTCAGAAAAGTTCCCAGAAAAAAATGGAATTTGAGATGCAGTTTAATGCCTGATTACATCACCGCTAAAAAATCAGTTAAACTTCTTGCTGCAGAATGCATTTTCTTCCAAATGAAGACAGGAGAGGGTCGAATATTTTTTTCCTCTTAGGAGCATAGCATGTGAATCTGGATTTGAAAGCAATTGAGTTAAAAACAATAATTTAAAAAAAAAAAATTCCCTTAGACATTTTTATGAAGTGCTTCAGTGGTTTGATTTTATTTCTTCTGAGTCCAGAGGAACTGGATGAACTGAAGGTCCTAAAGCACTGATCCTCTGCATGCTCACAGTCAGGAGGGTTACTGTCTTAATGCAAGTCTTAATGTATGCAAGTAGAATTTAAGTAGCATTATCTTACACTTCTTTATCTGTTTTATTTTGAGCCTAAATATTTGACTTACCAGGTAGGAAGCTGTGGAATCATTAGAAAGCCTCCGTTATAAAGGTTTAAAAGTAGTATCTCTGAGTGTGATTAATATTTATTTTGTAAGACAAGTATGATAGAATTATTCACTAGAATGGTTTTCAGATTTCATATTATAATTTTATGATTGTCTTGTTTGAGCATTTGTAAATAATGTGACCATCTTAAACTCATGCTGCTAAAACCAGATCTGTGTAGAAAACACCACTCTTTTTAAATTCACTGAAAGTTTCAGATCTTTTCTTTATTGAACCCCCTTTGAGTTTTTTTTTGTCTGTGATTTGCCTGCTTTTTAAATATGCTGGTGGATACAGTACAAGACATGCATATCTTTGGTCTGCTCTCCAAGTGCTGGGGTTGTTTTTCGCAGTTTGATCAGTGGGCCCTGGCAACAGGGAGCAGATAATACCCCGGTCCCTAGCACAATGAGGTGTTGTTTGCCCAGCTCCTTTTCCCCTTCTCCTAGATGCTGGCGTGGTGGGTATGGTTAACAAGCCCCACCAGCTGGCATATCTGTGCAGACATAATTGCACATGAATGGTGCGGGGAGAGGGGAGTGAGGGAAGAAATAAAACAGATAACAAGCAAAGGGAAAAAGTAGCACTGTAAACAAGCAGCATATTTTTTTCCCCTCCACAGAGCAAGCTTTTGTGACTGGAGGCAGTATCTGTGTGCAGCCTGACTTCTAATCCATATCGCAAACAGCTTCCAGATGCCTGAGTCCCCACCACTATTCTGGCATCCCTACCCTTCACAGATGCCTCTCTATGAGGGGGGTCTATGAGTAAAATTGGGTGTATTTTACTAATCATTCATTTCCAATCTTCCTGAAGGGGAACTTTTATTAATAAACTCTTTTCATCTGTCTCTTTGATTAGGAAGAAGATAATCGCTTAGTCATGTGAAAAGGGGGAAAAAAAAAGACTGCTGGGGGGCCGCCTATCTTAACATGTGCTTGAGTGGAAGGAAACAAATAAAAACTGCAGAACAATGCGGGTACTAAATGGTTCCAGTTGAGCTTGAGTGGTGGAGGGGAGTTTGAATAGAAACCACGGTGGCTGGGCTGGCCTCCCAAGGCAAGCAGAACTAATTCCCCTGATCCCGGCTACTCGGCGGGCAGCAGGCACGTCAGCTGGACCTGGCCAGCACAGCCAGCAGGTGCGTCAGCGGGAGCAGACAGGCCGGGATGGGGCCCATCAGCCACCCTTTCAGGAAAGGGTGACTTGGTGCAGGATGCTTTGTTTTAACTACAGGTTGTAAAGGCGGTGTGAAGAAATTCAAGTTTTTTTTATCCACTCTGCTTCATTCTCAATGTATCATTCCTCATTACTTGCCTCAGATTGATACACTTGGGCTTACTACTGTGTTAGAGCTGAAGGAAATGTGTACTGTCTGGCGACCACCAACACTTAATTACAAAGTGTAGGCTGAAAAGAGATTTTCACATTAAGGCGTGCTTGTCCTCTGAGCTACCTAACGTTTCTATATAAACATTATGGACCTGGCTTTGGACTACATTCAATAACTGATTTTTAAGAATACAAAACTGTAGTTTTATTAGATCAGTGAGTTCATATCATCACCTGCCATCAACTGGCATGGTTACACTGACTCACCCGTAGCCAGATACTGATGCTAACGGATGATATTATTCCCATAGCTTAAAGTCACAAAATCATATATCACTGATTCAGTGAGAACTATTCTGACTCATCACATTTGAAATCCATTTCTTTCTGCTTTCCATTCTTATTTCTCAGTAGTCTGGCTGAAACTTAATTTAAATGGTTGAGAAGCAGTAGATTCTTATTTATTTATTTTCTTTCCGTTAAATTTTTGGATTTAAAGAAATGCAGATATTTGCAATAGTGAGACCCCCAGCACAACCAGATACTTGAACTTTTTATGGAACTCTCTGGGCTCTGAGACCACAGTAGCATAATGAAGATTTTCATGTTCCAAAAGGTAAAGGTTACTGCAAAAGAGTGACTTTATTACACATTGTCTGTAACAACATTTTCCATTCTCCATCATCACATATTATTAACTATAATCTCCATCATAGTTAATAATTCTACCTTTACTTCTAGGAACAATCCAGAAAGAGCAGCAACTGCATTACTGAAATCCATGGTGCTTTGAGAAATATATGAATTAATCAATTAACATCAACATTTCTGATCAGAAACTTGTAAAATTTCATTGTTTTGGAAGTTTTATGTTTTGATTTTACAAGGAAATTATACATGTTTTTGAAATACTGGAATACCTTTTTGCATTTCAGAAGTGTCCAGGGGCAAGCTTTTCTACAGGAAGAGAAAAACCTGCTTTTTCATTGGATATGGGGCTTGGACACTCACATGAAATGAGATTCTCATTGCTTTTTTGACTTTTGCAGAGCTGGACTTGAAGCCAAGTCTTCCAGGTGAAACCCACAGGATCTTCTTGTCTGTTGTTTGCTCAGTGTTGATGAAGGTGTATTTTCATCAGAATTTCTATTCTGAAGCTGCAAATCTTTTTTTCAATAAAGAGGTGTTAAAATAGGCGTGTTACTAAAAAGATCTTAGTGTGATGGATCAATTTAATCTGAAAATTCCTAGCAAAATCTCATAATGTGTGTATGAAATATAATGAAAAACTATATATTTATCTATCAACAAAAGGGCAGTTTCATATAAAACTTGTGCTGGAATTAAAATAAATAATCAGTGGTTCTGATTTATTTTTTTAAGTGTGAATTTAATAATGCTTGTTTTTTTCCCAATTTTTTACTTCAGCAATCAATAAATACGAACAAACTTTAAATTAAAACTTTTGCGAATAGTGAATATGTATCACTCTTAGCCACAGAGGAAAACTGGAAGGGTAGCATGTAAACCTGAAGAGTCACACAAGTAGAAGGAAACCTGAAATCTTCTGTTATTTTTGTTATTTTTATATTTTATTTCTAGAGGTCTTTGATTTTCTTCTTGATTTTGCCCTATAAGGTAGTGGGGAGATAAATCACAGGTTCCAAATATTCTGTGTTATTGAAGTGTTGCGATAATGATGAAGTTATTTATAGATGCAGAAGACAGCAAAAATAATCACCACCTTGCAGGGTTACCTGACTTGCCATGCTGCAAGGAGTGTCAGCAAATAGGGATGCAGCCTGAGCTGCGCATGACTCCTCTCTCCCCAGCCCCTCACTGAGCACTTTTGTGAGGAACCCAGCTGCTAGGAGACAGGTTAAAAGACAGGAAAAACTGTCCCCAAAAGATGCCAAATAGTCTGCAGTGAACGGCATAAAATCCAACTATGAGTGCATTCATTACTTTTTTGTGACTTTTTTTTTAGGGATTAAATGGAAGAAATCAGCTGATCACAAGGTATGAGCTAGAAATGAGACATCCTTGGAACAAGGGCAGATTGTGAAGAGTGTTTCTTACTTCAGTACTAGTCAAAACCTGGCATTCAAGCCCCTGATGGTCATAACTTGGGCAAGAGGTTTTGTCCTTGTGTTTTCTTTCTAATTCATTTTCAGGTTACTGTTTCTGTCTATTGGGTGTTACATATCTCTTCGTGAATGCTAATTTTTGCGTGTTCCAGCATTCTTGTATTCTCAAATGCCTGGTGACCTATTCAAAGGAGACCGACGTGTTGGCTTGGTAACTTGAAACTTTTGGTAACTAGACATTTCTTCAACGTCTAGTGAATTGAAGCTTGGCGATGTGTAATACTGGCACATGTACTTGAGTTAGTAATGGGTTTGATTCACACTATGGCATGCAGGATAATAAAGGATCAAGCTGCAGGGTGCAGAGGTCTGTTAATTGCCTAACATTACACTGTGCTTTTGTTAATGTTTGATTTTCAGTGGGCAGGGCACGGTGTATGGAGAAGATTCCATTTCTGTGCCACTTCTGCATTCCCTCTGGATATCAGTGAACTGTCTAGCTTGTAAAACACTTGTGCATAAGAGAGGTTTGCTCTGTACTGTAAATTTACCAGATTGTGACAAATTCTCTTTAGCTGCAGAAAATTTCCCTGGCAAGAGTGTACCTGGAGACCAAAACATAAAGCATGTGCAAACCATGATGTATATTGTGTCAAAAAAATAGAAAAATCTAAACATTTCATGGCTGATAAAGCTTTATTCTAACGATGAGAAAGATATTATCCTCAAAATACAGGAGCCACTTCCCTGTCAGTACACAAGCAGTCATTTTCATTGTCTTAAATTTAACAGCATGTGTATTCCCATGTGTGAGAAAAAGGGTCCTGGTTAATTTTTCTATGCAATAAAAGGACCTTCGGGCATACTTTACCTTAATGCTTTTTCCTTTGTTTGAGAAAAAGAGCTCTCAATCAGAAAAGCAAGAGATTAACTTAGACTGCAGCATGGATGCTGGCCTGTTCAGTTAAGTGCACTGCTGGTAATAGGTATACCAGATCATGAATAATAATAGATTGTTCCTTTGCTTCCAAAGTTTCCTCCTTTGGGGTCTTTCTGAGGAAAAAAAGAGACACTTTAAGAAGCAGTTTGAGATTTCACAATAATATAAAGTTTTGAAAGTACACCGAATATCTAAATAAAAAGTTTGGCCTGTTACACTACATAATGACTCATTAGCAGCTGATTCCTGCTTATGCAAAAGCTGACGCCTTTTGTAAAAAAAATATTATTCAGCTACACTGAATAACATATATGCTAGTTTTATGTATATATTTAATATGTCCATTAAAGCAAAACCAAAACCAAAACCAAAAAGAGCAGAATCGCCATACATACAGAGAATTTTAGAGTACAGTAGCTGATGATCTATATTCAATCACCAGTTTTCCTTCATACTTGCAGTTTACTTTGTGCTATAAATGAGTGAGGGACATCACAGTTTTCATTCATCTGTATAATTACCAATGCCAGGTTTTGTCAAATAACGATGGCAAGTCTTGCTGTGATGGTTGCAGAAAGAATTTAATAAAGCAGCCCCACCAACATTCAATCAAAATAAATGTTTCTGAATTGGCTGTGAGCCTGTATAAGAGCTGATGGAGATTCAGGTAACACTCTTTTATCTGTGTTCAGCCTCTCTTCCACCAAGCATAGTTTTGATATTTGAGTGATTCCCACGCTCTTTTGGGTTAAACTTACTACTGTTATTTCAGTGAGTTTGATCATTATATTTACAATTCACCCCCTCAGCAAAACTAAACTATGTGGCAAACCACACCGCCAGAAAACCTAAATCATCAGTCTTTTATTGTTTGGTGTGTTTTTTCAAGACAAGTCTGCAGCAAAAGGCCTTCTTCCACTTTATCTAAAGGCAATCCTTACCATAACCTTGCTGTTATCACAGCATGTTGCTCCTAAGGTCAGTACTAAATTTTTATTTTAAGGTCTGCACTACACAGACATTAACTAACTCTCACAGCACACTCATGAAGTCAATGATTAACTGAAATTATCCTCTCTAAGTACATGAGGTTCTTAAACCTGAAGATTAAGCAGTCTTTGCAAAGACAGCCATGATTCTCCAGTACAGTCAGACCATAGCTCAGGACCTGTTGACACTCAAGTCTCTGCTTACGCCATCAGACTATGCTGTATTCTGACTAAAGATGTTTCCCAATTAGATGTAAATTATATGGGTTTATATATTATGTTTAATTAAAGAATGAACAAATAGTTGTGACAACTGGCAAGATGGTTATTTTGTACCATCTCAGGCTCAGCTACAGCTACAAAAGGGGCATGCAATCAGCAGTTGTCTTTAAAAAGAGCAGTTAGAATAAAATGATTAGTTTAATCAATTTAGACTTATTTTCTTAAACAAATGGAACTCCTAGAATAAATAGCTTGCTCTGTTCAGACTGGAAGAAGACCATGTGTGACTGAAAAGGAGATTTTTTTAAAGTACCATCCCTTTCTCTTGAAAGGAGGATATGACTTTATTTAATGTAGTTAACATTTTTTTGCATTTACCAAGGAAGTGTGGTTACTTGTGCACAGGAACACTAGTTTCCTGACACAAGGGGCATCTCATATCAGAGAAGAATTATTTTAGAGCTTTAAAAATTATCTAGATAGAAAATATTCAAGACATTCTCCTTCTTGAATTACTTGTAGTTCATCAGGAACTTAAGGAACTATTTACACGGAGCTGTTGGAGCAAGTACAGAGGATGGCCACAAGGATGATAATGGGGCTAGAGCACCTCCCATATGAAGACAGGCTAAGAAAACTGTGGCTGTTCAGCCTGGAGAAGAGAAGGCTGCGTGGAGACCTCAAAGCAGCCTTTCAATACCTGAAGGGCACCTACAAGGATGCTGGAGAGGGGCTCTTCATCAGGGACTGCACTGGATAGGACAATGGGCTCAAACTTAAACAGGAGAAGTTCAGATTGCATATAAGAAAGAAGTTCTTTAGTGTGAGGGTGGTGAGGCACTGGAACAGGCTTTCCAAAGGAGTGGTAAATGCTCTATCCCTGGCAGCGTTCAAGGCCAGGTTGGACAGAGCCTTGGGCGACACGGTCTAGTGTGAGGCATCCCTGTCTATAGCACAAGGTTGGAACTAGATGATCTTAACCCAAACCATTCTATGATTCTATGATTTAGAACATATGCTAGGATATGAAATAGATTGGGAGGTTCAGTTTAGCAGAAGGCACACAAAACTGCTTACCCTTTTGATAAGAAGTTTTCTTCTGCATGCTTGTTATAGAGCAATTTTTCACAATGCATAAACAGTTGAACAGCACGTGAGTGACTCTGGGACTTGAAACATGTTTCTGGAATTTGTTGAATTGCACACTGTAATCACTTAAGCTGATCCAGGTCAGTTAGGATTTACTAATGCATAAATATACATGCAGCAAACTCATTGAAGACATGCTTAAAGCAGAAGTGTAAGTGTGACAAGTCCTATTCATTTCCTGTGAAAGCTATCCTTTGTTTATAAAATGCTATATGTGTGGGTTTTTTTTTAAGGGAAGATGTAATACTAAACTGCAAAGGTCATGAAGTTAGTAAGAATCTTTCCACTGAAGTACACAATATTTATATTGGGCCAAATGAACTGTAAACTTTTATATACCTATTTAAGTGAAATTAGTTTCTTCAATTACATGTGAGATATTACTTTATTTTACGTTAAAACTTGTGGGTGCTAGTATATTTTTATTCAGATTTTTATGCACGCAAAATACCTTAGTTGTTCCTTTTTAATTAAATTAGTTGCTTGATACGTTAGCAATCTATTAATTTCAAGTTCTTCTTAAAAATAACTGCTATAGCAGTACTCTTAATCAGCAATATGCATAGTCTTATCAGTGTGCTTTACATTACAGTGATAGACATTGATTAAAGTGTTCTTAATGGATTATCGGATATTATCTCCTGTGCAATTTGTAAAGAATTAAGTTAATAATTTTCCATTCTGGGCTCACAGAAAATTTGATTTTCTCTAATAAGGTATGATTTATAACCAGAGTAGACAAACAATTAGTTTTCAGTAGTGTCTGAGGATTGAATTTCAGAATGCAATTTGGATGTATAGATTTAGAATAAAGATAAGAAAGATATCAGATGTTCATAGAAATTATGGCATTCAGAATCAATAGAAACTTAATAATTTTAAGTACCTCATGTTAAAAAATAAAAGCTTTAGAGATAGCATTACCCAGCTCAGTGGTAACGTATTGTCCAAGACAGTGGAATGCAACCCTGGCAATCTACAGCTTAAATATTTCAAAGCTTTGCTGAATGTTCAAGTAGGCTACATAATGTATTAAAGTGTAAGGGTCATGTATGTTAATTTAATATAAAAAAACCCAAACTTATTGGCTTTGCGTCATTTAAAGAGAGTAACTTGATGCATTCTTTCTTTTCAGCTTTTCATTTTTCTTTTCTCTGACTTCAGAATTAGACCTGTAATCTAAATTTACAGTTTGCTATATGTTTTAGTGTTAAGTAACCATTTTACACATATTGGCCAAGTCTGGTTAGAAGCAAGCTAAAGAAGAGCCAAGACATCAGGATAAACTGGACTGAATATTGATAGATCAAACCTACAAATTTTCTGCTTTTTTATGCACTTTTGCTTATCTTTTACTATGGAATGAAAGGCTCTTTGTACCTGAGACACCTACTTTCCATATTTTTGGCCTTAAATTAAGACATAATTATAACTATACATATATTTATGTACTTCACAGAATCATAGGATTATAGAATTGTTTGAATTGGAATGGAACTTAAAGATCATCTAGTTCCATCCCCCCTGCAGGGAGGACACCTCCCACTGGACCATGTTGCTCAAAGTCCCATCTTGTTTTATTCAGTAAACATTATGCATTTTATACTGATCCCTATATGGTCCATTATGAAGTACATGCCTATTTATAATTCTTTAATGTAATAAGGTATCTATTATTAAAATGCCAGAATCAGTCAAAACAGTGATTAGTTTTCGTTAAAGAAGATAAATCATCTCCCATTTGCACTCATGGCTCAGGGTAATTGCTGAAAGAAAGTAAAATTCTTGGTTTTAAAGAGTGAGCTGGACATGCTAGAAGTTGGGTTGGGGCAGCTATTTTGAACCAACATTTTGAACGTAGTGGTGCAAAATATTGAATTGATGATATCTGCCAGAAATGATGAATTAATGAATCTGTTCAATTGATTCTTTAATGGTCAATATACTTCACAATTTTCATACAGTGATGGAAAAATCAGTTTTGTTCAGATCTATATATTCATTTTTACTTCGTTAGTTCATGTTTGTATTACAGCTGAACACTGAAAAAAGAATTATATTGTCTTTGGAAATTGTGATTACTCCAAACAATTGATTCAGATCTAAACATCTGAAACAGTATACAAAACGACAGCTACATTTGGGTAAATACATCTGATATACAGAAATGTATAAAACTTAATCACATCATTTATAGGGAGGCTGTTAAACTGCAAATTGCTCTAGAGAGCATGTTAAAAATAAGAGAGTCACCTTAACAGTCTGCCCATACTGCTCCTTTACATTAGTCTGAAACTAATTCTGCATCAGCATGAAATGAATTGGATTTGGTTCATAACCAGGTCTTGAATATTATTTAGTTCTTACGAGGGCTACACACAGAGTTGTGGAAGTGTCAGTCATAAATCATGATTGCTAATGGAATTTCTAGGAAGAGAGATATTCTTGTTATATGGCCAAGAGAAAGAACTGTGGTTTAATCAGCTTGGTAAGTGAAACACGTACTGTGTCGCTAACAAATACTATTGAAAATTATCAAGGAAAAAAAATTACAAATCTATATGAAAGCCCCCAGATTATAGCTTTTTTCTTTAGGACCCAACAGGGCTTTCTAACATTGATGCAGAGGCCTCTGAGGCTCTCAAGTCCTGCACCAAAGGTTTCATTCACCTATGAGGTACAAAGCATAGTTAGCTTTTCTTTTTTAGATATTCCTCTCTGAAACTATAGTCTCATTATCAGTGAAATGCTATAAAAGGAAACATTTTGTGACCCCCAGAACAGTACTAGGGATGATAAAACCCTGAGAATTTCTCTCCCTAATTATTTTTTTGTCTATTTTGGATCTGAACTTAAAGCATCTGGAAGAACAAGCACTTTTGAGACCCATATTAAGAGTTAGGTTTTCCCATGCTCTCTCATTCTTGGTTGATTAGCAGATTAGTGTGCATGAGCAGGGAAAATTATCCAGGCCTTGGAGATTTTTCTTATGGATAAATTATTTAAATGAGAACACTTTCTCTCTAGGGAACAGACTACAGAACAAAACAAAACAAAACAAACAAACAAAAAAAACAACCCTGGGGAATTACCTCAATTCTTGGGAGATAATCCTTTATGCATGTTTGCAAAATAAAGTGAAACATTTTCAAGGAGTCTAGCCTGAATGTGTTTCAAGATCCCATTCCTTATCTTGAATAAGGCCATGGCACAGCTATGTGAAAACCAAGCTCTGCTCATTAAGTTATCATCCAGGATCATGCAGCTGAGATCTAAAAAGACAAAAAAAGCCAAGAGTGAATTATAAATGCCATCTCTATTTTACAGGAAAGCAACCAATACACAAAGAGATTAAATTCCTTGGCCAAGATCTCACAAGCTGCTACTGGCAGATTTCAACTCTGAAATCCTCTAAGTCTTATTCAAGTACTGGAGGAGATGGATTTTCATCTTGCAGAGTCCCAGCTGTTTCTGTAGGGCTAAATGCTTGAAGACCTCAGCAGTTTACATGCTGTAAGTCTACATGTTTGGAGACCCTAAGACCCCAATTGTTTACGTGTTTGAAAACCCAAACAGTTTAAATACAGTTTCAGATCTCCTTGTGTTGTGACATGCTCACAAAAGAGTAATGGCTGAAAAGTGTGGATTTAAACATTAACTACATTGTTTTGTAGCTTTGATTCATGAATTGCAGATTTATGAATCAATTTAAATCTTGTTGGGTGCGGGTAAGGCTTTTTGCAATGAAGGGATCATCCCTTATTGATTATGAACAGAACGTAAAGCAAGTTGAAGTTACCCTGAAAATTGACCTAAAGTAAATTTTCTGTTATGAATTGCAGATATGGATATTTCAAGAATTTTCTAGCTACAGCTGGTAGACAATATTGCCTGCGCAGCCAATTATCTCCCTGCTTAAAGCCTAAACCTTACACAGAGAGTCCAGACACCATTAATGCCACTGCAGTTTTGTCATTAACTTCACAGATCTATATCTAAGTCAAACTTTGTTTTGTGAGTCACTGGATGAAGACAGAACAGTGAGGATCTCTGAGCAGTCGTTCACGTTTCCCCTGCATCTGGCTGACCTAGTCAATTTTGGGTTATCATCAAACTTCAGTGTGGGACCATCGTTGGAAGTCACTCTGACCATTGGGTCCACAGAAAACCACACTTCCCTGAATATTAAAGATGCATTACAGATTATAGTCACTTTGTATGGTTGTTTTGGTATCAGTCACAGAGCTTCAACCATTTTCAGTGTTGTCAGTAGAACTGAAATAGCACAACTATGTCTGGCAGCAGACAGTGGGGAACAAAACAAAACAAAAAAAAAATCCCAACAAAAGCTGCAAACAAAACCGGTGCACATTATGTAGAAATTGCCTTGGCATGCAGGTCATTGGTGATTTCATTTGTAAGTAATGTTTTGATTGTCACAGATTATATGTTGCTCTCATCCCCCTGACATTTGTTGTGCAGCGGGATTGATTTTTGTGCTCCAGTATGAAAAGGTCACTTTGATCAATGCAGTGTAATTGGCACTAAATTAGGATCATATCAGGTTATTTTGCTATTTAATGATGAAATATTAAAGAATAGCATGGGAAGATTGCAGGCACTAAAGTGCACTTTAAACCTGCTGTAATGATGTTTTATTTTGTGGGGAAAATGGAGAGAAAAACAACTAAAGTGCAGAAAATGACTGTGATGTATTGGAAGAGTGGCCTGGAATTATATATTTTCACTTGAAATAGACTGAAAGCCCTAGACACAAAACACCAAACCCAGCAGTCAGTCCTGAATACGTTAGATATAGAGAGCCCTTCTTTAGAAGTTTTAATGATGATTGTGCTCATTATGTACTAGTTAGACATGTTAAGTCTTTACAATCTGCATATAATGACTGGCCAAAAGTAGATTGCTGAAGTTATGCACTTAGGGCATGATTCAGGGCAACACTTGAGACATGTTTGGGCACCACTAAACTTGAAAGCAAATAATTAGGTATATAATTAATTAACACCTGTGTAGGGATAAGCACATAAAGTACTTCACAAACCAGTGTGGTACAACTGTGTCAAGATTATTCAGGAGGACTTAACTTAAGCCTTTCTTGGTTTTGAGGAAAGATTTTGTGTTTTACTTGTGCTACTGTGTTTAAACCCAAAAGATGTTTCCTTCATCCTTTCCTCATTTTAAGAAATTGTGCATTACATTATCAACATTTGTAGAACAGTATCTGTAAGTGCAGAGCCAAGGTTAACATCGTAAACTTTTAAGTTTGTACTCCAGCTAGATATATGTACTTAAGGAGACCAAATCTCCTGCAACACTGGCTGCCTTTAAAGAATAATCTTTTGATTAAGATTTTCTAAAGAGTGGATGTAGAACACCAGTGTTCTCTGGCTTAACAGTGAAACTCTCCTAAGGTGAATGATGAGAATTAGGTATCAACTCTTATGTTTTGGCACCAAGCTTGATAAAACTTGAACGGGAATTTGAATGCTCAGATCCTATTTAAAAAAAAAAAAAAAGGAAACCCAAAACCAACAAACCGAACCCAAACAAAATATCCCCAAACAGAAATAAACACAGACAGTTTCAGGCAAAGCTGTTCAGCCAATCCTGACTGAATTCACTAGGATTTTTTCCAAGTAAATTCAGTAGACAGTGGCTTAGATGAAGCATCCATTTAAAAATACATATGGAATAAATTTAAAAATAAATATGGGATATCATCTTTAACAACATTGGCTAAATTGGAATTTATTTCTTGGCATATTCTTAAAAACCTAAACATGCCTATGAGTTCCTGCTTATGAGGAAGCTCAGATGCTTCCTATTTAATGAGGATATATTTAGAACATGAGTTTTGTCAATATTTTCTCAGACTTTGCATCTAAAGTAATGATAAGCATCATGAGCAGTGTTAATAGTGTATGTTATTTTCTCCACTGTAAATACATACACTCTCCAATTATTCTGGAATGTTGCTGAGCAAGAGGAAGCAGCATAAGATTATACTTTTAAATGCAGCTAATGTTGCAAGAAATTTGTTTGAAGCTTTGCTTCCATTAAGTATGGTATCTAGCTGCGACATGTTCTTTAAAATGGCTAATATATTAAACTTGTAAATACCATAGAAATATTTTTCTAAAACTATTAATAGTAAAAATAAAAAAAAAAAACCAAAAAAACCCACAACAGTAAAATTGGAATTATATAAACTGTGTAAGGTAACCCTGAATGGCTTATTTAAATTTATTCAGTAGGCAGTGCTTGTCTTAATCAATCCTTAAAATTTCATTCATTTCTTCTTTAAATTGTTCTTATGAAATCTTTGATCTATTGGGCACATTTTGGGTTTCATTTAAAATATGTCTATTAAAATCTATTAAAAGAAAACCCATGATGAAAGGAAACCAGCAGCTATTGGACTTGAGCCTGTATGAATGTATGAGTGATCCCTGAGGAGAAACATTATTTATCCATGGAAGGGTAGACTATGTACTGATCAAGAGAAAATAATCAAGAAACATGCTAAGATTCTGCAGGAGCTGAGTGTGGGAGACATGTGCAGGGAGGTTTAGCAGAAGGAGGTTTAGCATATTCTTCCAGAATATGCTAAAGTGGCATATCCCAAAATCAAGGCCACGATATGCACTGATGCTGTATCACAGTATGTATCTTCCACTGCCCATGAAGAACTTACCAGCAAATAGGGAAGGCTGAACACAAAGGGCAGAAACTATACACCTTTCTAATAGAGAGTTGTATCTTGTCCTATTTTGCCTTTGGTGGTTTTCACACATAAACACACACAACCATGAGGAAATGAATTTAAAAAAAAACCACAATATACATAGAATCATAGAATTCTTATGGAATGGGTACGGTTGGAAAGGATTTTAAGATCATCTCATCCCAATCCCCCTGCTATGGGCCGGGACGCCTCACACTAGACCGTGTCGTCCAAGGCTCAGTCCAACCTGGCCCTGAACACTGCCAGAAACAGAGCATTTCCACTTATCTGAGCAACCTGTTCCAGTGCTTCATGAGGTTATTCCCTGTTATCTGTTATGGTATTTCAACAGTGGGAAGAAAAGAGATGTAGAATGCTGTGTGTAAAGATAGGGGGATTTTAACTCAGCAAGTTGTGTTGGCTTTTGAAAGATGTTTTGTTTCGATGCAGGTATTTCTTAAAGCTATCTCAATATGAAACAGTGATGTGTTTCTTAATTAAAAAATGTTTCATAACAAGGCAGCCCTAAAAAATTTTCTAAAAGAGTTACTGTAATTTCAGGACTGTAGTACACAGGACCTCTACATGCTTCAAAATAACGAACATGGGATCAGTGCAGTGATGCCAGCAACACGAAAGTGACTAAAATCCAGAATTCAGGAAGAATGTGGCATCAAGGGATAAGTTTGTTTCTTGAACTCTGATGATGAAACTCTTTTCTTCAGGAAGACTGATTCTTTGACAGTTTTCTGTCTTCAGGAAGACTGATTCTTTGACTGTTTTCTGTCTCAGAGGCGAAAAGTGACTATTTCTGATGTTACTTGTAATCACATCTCTGGGTCATCTGATCTGTCAAGAAATGTACATGAAGGCCATGGAATGAGTGGAATGAGAAGACCAGTGGCTTATGGTAAGCTTTTATGATCCCTCACTTTAAATTCATATTTAAATTTGATAGAAGCCAATACCATATATATAATTAAAATAGGGGTTGCATATTTTTATAATACAATTAATGTTGTTAAACATAGAAGTCTATTTCTGTTGTACATATGTAGAGAGTTTGTGACTTCCCAGGGTTCACTTGCCTTTTACCCAGTAATCAGATGCCTAAGCATATGATAGTCCTTGCACAAAATGGAATAAGCAGGAATATTTTTCCTATTTTCTCCTGTATTTCTCAGCCGGGTGCTGAGAACTGTTCTGGTTTATTGCAGCTCCTGTTTTATTCTGTCCCAGTTCAGTTACTCATAGTAGATACATGATGCCTGGGCACAGATCTGCTCTCACCTGAGCAGACCAAATCTCCCACGTGACCAAGTAATTTGCCATAATTTACGTACAGGTCTTTGGTCCCATTTGCTTCATATAGGCACGGTGCCTGGGACTGAGCGATGAGGTATGATGTCATTCCCACCATGTTGGTTAGCACTTACTGCAGTTAGCTGTTAAACAGGTCAGCGGGTGATGTGTACGGGGAGGCAGCCACAAAGACATTGATCAAAGAAGCACATTTGTCTTACATCTGGGAGGGATTGTGTGTCCCTCTCCCCTCCAGACCCATCACAGCACATGTTGGCAGAGAAACAGCTGTGAGGTTGTGTCTGTAGTGGGAATATTAGACACAAATATTTGCCACAGATCTTGCTGCAGCTCGGTGCTCAACCCAAAAAGCGTTTGGGCAGCAGCAGAGACCTCCAACCAAACCAATGAGCTGCAGAGGGCGTCTTAGAGGAATTTGGTGTGGTGAGGGTGCTCTCATCACAGATGGGACCCATGCTGAACTGGGGAGGGAAGGGGCTGCTGTGGAATCAGGGATAGGAGACAGGGAGTCAGGGCACAGAGAGCAGAGATAAATATATCTGAAAACTGAGGAAGGAGCACAGGATTCATTAGCAACACAGCTCTAAAGAAATTTAAACTCCTGTGCTAGCAGGATGTTCAGCTGATGCATCATACCTCCATCCACCCTTTTTTTCCTTCTGACAGCAGTGTACAAACTCTCCTCGCTTTGTTTTTTTGGGATGTCTGATTCCTCACCAATTACAGTGCCATTCCTGCTCTCTCCAGCTCATTTGGAGTGGGACTACAGTTTCAGCTGGAGATTGGGGCAGAGGAGGATTGGACTGGAGCCATGGGTGTTTTTAGCTAAGTGGCACAGTTAAATAACCATGCAGCCTTTGCTTTACCTGCACCAGGCCTCAGAAGAGTTTTTGAGTAGAAGCATAATAAATTATAAAGAAAGGATCAACAACTGGACCAACAAGCTCGTTTTTGTCTGTTGTGGATAATAACATCATATCATCCACAATTTTTAGCATGTCTTACTGAACTTAGAGACTTACCTTAACATAATGCTGGAAACAACTTATTAAAAAAAGGTAGGGCCAGACCCTGTTTTCCTTTTTAATAATATTGTAAGTTTTGGGTTGTTTGTTTTTTGGGATGTTTTTGCTATTTCCTCACTATACAGAATTGTTACTGTTTTGTTCTGTTCCTTTGGGCTGACTGCTTATCATAACTTTTGGGTTCGAGTTGGTGGGTCTGTTTGTAAGATAAAGACTGAATTCCCAGTATATGAGTACTTCAAAAATACTGCTTTCGCTCTTGATATGGGATCTTATTACTACTCTCACAGATAAAATGAAAGGCTCTAATGTTCATAATGCTGAGCACCCAGCATCTGTGTAACCTGCTGGCAAAATATGACAACTTTACTATAATACAAATATTATTCTCTTACCATCATGGTTGCACAACCTAAAAACCATCTGAACAACACTCCCCATATAGTACAATATAATGCAGCACACCTCCTTAATAGTAATAGCCACATTTTTTCTTCCTATTTTTAATTTGTTTTACTGCACTGGCAATATTTATTATTTTTTTTTCCCCATGAATCAGGTCATTTTAGTAAGTATAAGGAAAAATACAGGTTTTTCTAAGATTATAGTGAAATCAACAGAATTATGAAAAATAAGATTAGTACCTCTGTCACAACTAGCATTTCTAGCTCATTCTTAGCATTTTGTCTGTTTTTGAAACAAATTAGTACTCTCCAAAAGCTTTATTAACATTCCATTTGTAACATAGCACAATTACTTCTAACGTTTGGGCTATCAAACTGTTTACATTACAGCATATCTAAGCCAAACACTGTAAAAAGAGAAGAAGCTGTACACGTGTTTACAGGCAGAGCTCAGACCTGTGAGTGGACATGCATGGGTACACACATAGCCTTTTCCTTCAAAGCATATCTTCTTGTATTCGAACACAAATTTGAAAATCTATGAGCCACGATAATATTAACTCCCAGTTTCTTTGACCCCTCATAAAACAAAAGAAGAATGAGTGTTTGGCTAAAAGGATTCTAATGATGCCTTTGGACTCTTATGTTCACGTAATGACTAGTAGAAAGATTTATACGCCCTGTATAGGTATAATTAGACACCCACAAACCCATTGACCCTGACGAGGTGAAGAGCTCTCCTGCTTTTTGTTTCAGCAGTTGAATCAATACTTGCACGTTTTACCACTGTGGAGTGAAATTGAGGAAATGAAAATCTGATAATTTTGCTCCCAGTGCAGTCTAGACAGAGGAGAGCAGTTTTAGTCTTTGACAGGAAGATCTATTTCCAGTTACTCAAAAGGCTAGTGTCAATTTTGAAACTTCTCTTATTATTGATTTTCAGTTTTGTTAAAAAGGATGCTTTATTAGAAATATTAGTCCCAGTTACAATACAAGTTTATGTCTGTTTTACAGGTTGATGAAATCATGGTTTAATTTTGGTTTGATTCACAGGATGCTTCTGCCTGATGACTTTTGTAACAAAAAATGCAGTCTGAAGAAGTTAATTTCATTGTGTCTCCTAAATCTATGCAAGTCAAAACGGAATTCAGTATGTAATGGTGCAGGTTCATCTAGGAAACACAGTGCATATGAAGAAACCACATGGCTGAAATAGCTTATAGAATAAATGTAGTTTGGCAGAATCATATTACTTATGAAGTATATTATCTTTATTTGACATACATTGCTATTTGTAGGGTTTTTTGCTTGTTTGTTTTCATTATGGTTTTAATGAAAGGAATAGCTCCTCATGGGTGTAAAGATGCAAGAATATTAAATAGAAGCACTTCAGGCTGGACCTTGAATCATAAGGCAATGATATGAAATTGCAAAACGAACATCAGCAACAACAATAAAAAAATTAAATAGTCCTGTATTTTAAGAAGAAGTATCAAAAGACTCATAATGTTAACCTTTTATTTGCAGTGGTATACAGTTTACTTGCTGTATAATGCATTATGTATGGCTAATAGGTGTTTTGGTTTTGTCAGTGATTTTGCTTGATCATATTAATCAAGAGTCTGCTGATTTGAATGTTCTGTCACTTGGGTTTTACCAGTAGTATCACATTGTCTCATGTGCTGTTTTTATTGTAGAAGTTTATAATATGTTGAAACCACGTACAATCATAAGAGATCTGAGTAAAATTTCAGTAGAATCAAAAATCCTCAAGACCCCTTAAAGACAAAATAGAAGTCTTTTTATACATACAGACTAAGAAGCTTAGGATTAGAATAGGACAGATGGTTCAAGTATTAACCAGAAATTACTTTTTGCACACACACAAAAATGTGTCAATAAGTAAGCTACTATAGAAATAAATAAACCACTTTTCTAATTCATTAAGACAACAGGAGTCTGTTCTAGGAGTAAATCACATGTCTTGTTTTAATGCTGTGCTTTGTAGAGGAGAAATCAAGGTAGAATACTTTGATATATAATCAGCTCTGAAGGCTTTGAATTACTTTGGTATCTCTTGGCTCACTATTTGGCCATGCTTACTGCCTTCCCCAGAACAGTTCACACTGGAAGTAATCTCTGACATTTCTTTTTCTTTGTCTGTGCCTTTAACATGCTCCGGAGAGAGACACAGCTTCTGGGGATGAAAGCATTGATATTAACTATGCATATCAGAACATGCATTTGCTTTTTACAGCTGTGTTTGCCACTAATAGAATTTTATTAAGCACAAATTAATGAAGCTTTAGGACTCTCAGCTCCTACTCTCATAGGGCTAATTCTGATCTACTAAATCCTTCGAATAAGGAAGCAGCCCCACAACTTGAGCTTCCTGCATGGACTGCATCGTTCTTCATTTGTTTGTACTTGAAATTGTTAGTACTGGTACAACATTTTTGGAAGCACTGAGTGACAAGGTGCTGCAATTTTTTAAATTCAAAAGTCTAAATTTATCTCCTTCAATCACATATATTTCTTTACCTGATATGAAATATTTTCTCACAGAATCAAGAGGTCACACAAAAGCTAAGACATTGTTCAGGTGCTGGTGGGGTTTGCTTTAGATTGCCTAAGTTTTTGACTTTAAAATATAGTATGTTATTATATAAAAGGGTTTGTAAATCATTATAAAATTTTGTTAGGCACAGTAATATCCATGCGATGCATCTTCAAAAGGGCTGGTGTGGACCCAGTACAGAATAGTTGCTTCTGCTAGATGCTATGTATGCTGGGTAGTGGCAAATTAATGATCAGGTGTTGGGTATGATTTTTTTACTCCCTGCTCAAGGTAACTCAGTAAAACTCCCATGGTCTTTTTTTCTTTACTTCTTCTTAAAAAAAAAATAAAATAAAAAAGCTGTAGATTGTACCTACGAGTAATGAAATGTACTTTTTTTTCCCCTTTGCTTGTAGTCATTTAAGATAGAAGCTTTTCCGTAGGTAATATAAAAAACAAAATTCTCTTTTTTTTTTCTGTACATTTTGTAAGCTGTTTTCAAAGTAGCAATTTCTAAACAGTAATCAAATATCATGAAGGGATTTTTCAATTTTGTACATGACTTGTGTTGAGTATTTAGAATTCAAGGCAGTTTTTATTTGTTTCTTCTGAATATTATTAAGTGTAGTTTTACTATAGAATGTCATTACGACACATAAATCTTTTTCCCGTATATGTGTAAATAATGAGAAAAAACCTCTAGAAATATGGGGCAGGGAGGTGGGGCAGTTACGTGTAGATTAAAAGAATAGTTGAAAATCTATTGCTAAATAGGTGACTTGCTAGTCAGAAATTTGTTCTCGTAGGTATCCTCTTATTTCTCCATGTGAAACATGTAATAGTGTGTAGCTACTGAGTTTTTAATCTAGATCAGAGAAAACAAGATGAAAAACAGAAAATATCTGTGATGTACAAAAGCATAGTGTGATGCAAATACGTGCCCATTCATAGGCTAGACTCACTCTGACAGTGACACAGTTTCTTTGTCATGCATACGAGGCCTTCAGATTAAAATGGAGCTGTGGCCAGCGAGCAGTCCTTCTTCTGTACATCTCATCCTAAAAATTAGTTTGAGAGCAACATACTGGCACTTGCTTGTGTAGTTTAAGGAAGAGCAATGCAGGATAGCGAAACTGACCCCTATTGAGACGAATTAGCTAATACTAATTTCTGTGCTTAAAGTACAAACCTTATCCCCTCTGCACCCTTGTGCATGGAGGAACAGTTTAACTGTGGTCAGTGTCTTTAAAATTACTGCATTCCTCACCCGTCACCCCCTTTTTTAAGTATAGGAGTAGAAAATAAATCAAGTTGTATTTTTCACACCCATTCTAATAACTCATCTGAAAGAGTACAATAATTTTTTGTGTTTTCAGAGGCATGATTCACACCTGTATTTTTTAGAATGTTATTTTTTGAAAACAAGCTGTAGTATAATGTCAGTTTTCTATAGGCTGTCCCTGTTTCTGCTGCTCATTTCTGAACTGGGTGTAACAAAAGAGATCCCCTAATCTTGGAAGTTCTTCTGCTACAGCAAGAATAAAGTGAGATAATAGGGTTGCTGAATTAGAGGGAGAGCAACAAATGTACAGACAATATGAAGAACAGGAGAATGTGGCCTAAACTTACCCTTATGCTGTACACAAAAACACACAAGTCTGGAGAACTGCTCCTATTTCTCAAAAAAATATTTCCTAAATGTAGCCCCCTGCACAGCAGCCAATGAGAGTCTACATGGTGTGAGCATGTGTCCTAAGAACCCTTGCTTTCAGACAGATCACAAGTTTCCAAAGAGAATGGGTATCATCCAGTGGCTCAAATTGGCCAAAACTGATCCAAGCATGACGAAGTGCAAAGGCTCAACTGTCTTGTAAATAACATGTTATAAACATATGCTAATTATGCAGTTGAATGCCATTCATTACAGCTCTTGATGGCCAGTGGATGGAACAATTCATGTCTTTAAAAGTCCATAATTACATAATTATACAATAGTCTGTGATTGCAAATAATTGGGTAAATATATAATTGGAAATTTTTGAAAATCTGCATTGCATCAGAAATGGCATAATAGGGACAATATTGCTAGAGTGCTCAAAGTGATGAGTAAGCAGTATTAACGGTTTCAGTGAAATTTAGCAGCTGCAACAGCAAGGGAATCCAAAGTGCAAACACTGTTGGGTACCACACTCCAGCTGGTCTACTGGTTGGTGGAAGTGGTCCCAAGTTTGGTTTGCATGTAGTCATGAGTGGCATTGCTACATCAGTAGTGCTGGACATGGCTTCAGGATCAAGGGACATGCCTTTGTCACTCTTTCATAAGTGGCTTTGATATTCACCCACACGCGTGTAGTTAAAACTTCCAGCTGTCTCTCAAAGTGATGTAAAATTACCTGTTGGATTAGGTACAACAGATTTAAGAAATTATTCCTTACTGGCATTGTTGTGAAACAATTCAGTAGCACTTGTTTATACTCCCTGATTCTCTACTCATACTGTATGTACATCCAGTTGGTATGTACATTTGAGATTAGCACAATGTGATTTATTGTTATAAAGATGAAAAAAAGACTAAAAAGAGGTTCTTTTTAGACTGTGAGGTTTATCCTGATTTTTTTTAATTTTATTTTTTCTTCACATACATAGAGCTAGAAGTGCATTAGCGATCTCAGATGAAAGGTTGTGCATCAGGCTGTGCTGTCAGCCTTTGTTCTCCATTAGAAAAGACATCTGCTGGTTGTGGTTCTTGAAAATTATAGAGCAAAATTTGGCTTGGAGTTAAAATATGTTTTGGTTTTTTTTCCCCAGTACTAGCAGAGCATACCGTCTTTAAATAAAGAATGGGTTTCAAAACAGTCACAAAGGTTAAACTGAAAATGAACTTTATACCCCATAAGTGATTAATTAAGAAATTAATATGTAAACTTTTTTTTAATTTCTTCTTTTATAATAAAGTGGTTAAACACTTAAAGTAGATAAGATTATGTCTCAAACTAGGGGAAAGGCAGCAGGAGGATAGAAGGAAGTTAGTTTACTGTTAGTTTCCTGTCAGTTTCCTGTCACAACTATAGAAAAATCTTTAATGGTACTGTTAATATTGGAAATATGAGAGGCAATGTCCACACTGAGATCTATAGCCATTTTCAGAATGTGAAATTAATTCATAGCAGCACAGGTCCAGATAAGAAGAAAGGAAATAGGTGCCCTTTAACAGCAAGTTTTATCCTTTGATTGTGTTAACTACATTGTTAAAAACTTAGTTTCTTTGCTTAAGATGCAAATCTTAAAAAAAAAAAAAAAAGTCTTTCTTTACAACAAAATTTATCATATTAAATGCAAAGAATGCAATTTGTTCAGTCTGGACAAACAATAAAAAAAGTGCAGTCCCTGCCACCTTTTTAATTATAAAAAAATGGGTCAGATACATTATCAATCTATCTTCCTGTCCTATTTCCTGCTTACATTTCTATCTTTGTACTTTTCTCCCTCCTAACACTGTACTACTTTTAAAGGTTAAAAAGAAATACCTGTCATTCCTTCGTTTCCAATAGAAGTTCTATGGAACTATGGGATAAAATTTTAATGAAGGCTTACTGCAACAGGTGAATTCTGCACTGAGTACTGAAATCAATAAGATGAATTTATTTTATTTTCTTTTACAGTAAGAAATGTAGAATCTATAAGACAAAACCCAGAGTTTTTTTTCTTTCCAGAGCTCTGCCTTCTAGTGCAGTCTTCTTTCATTGGCCAAATGCTGTCCCTGTCAAAGGTGTTGGCTGAAAGCAGGAATATGGTTGCTCATGTTAATTTATCAATTTTATACAGAACACAAAGACAGAGATCATGAAACAGATTTTATGGTTGTTAGTAAATTTGAAGAGGGCCAGAAGGTGTTCATAACTGTGCCTTAACTGGTAGGTAATGCATATATGTGCATTCCACTAGCTGCAGCCTTTCTGGGACATAAGATTGAATTTCTAGATATAAACAGTCACAACAAGGATTTCTGAGAGACAACAGGTGGTTTTACTAAATGTTTTGAAAGAAGCATTTCTTTCCTAGACCTTGCTTAATTTCACAATGGTAGAGTTGCTCATATTTAGGTTCACTTGGCTCCTTTTGGTTAGATACTAGGGTCTGATGCTGAAGATGTCTGTACTATTTAACTGGAAGATGTGTTTAGATTTGACTCTGATCTTCCTTTTACTCAATACTTATTGCCTTCACAACTACCCCATAGGGGACACTATATACACACCTCAGAAGATCAGGAGAGAGTTATGTAGGTGCTTACTACAACAATTTTAATATAGCAGGTTAGGATTTATTTACAGCAAGTGGCTCTCTGTGGAAGTAAAAAATGTGTTCTCGAAGCTAAATTTAGTATGACAAAATGGTCCTATGGAATTAAAAATAGCATGCTTCTGCTCTTTAAGTACGTACAACACGTATGTGTCATCTTCATGTCTATGTCTAGCCTAACAAAGACCCAAGAGTGCAAACCAGTAATTTAGGCCACAAATAACGATAGATAATTTCTTTAGAACTATGAAATCTGGGTCCATTCAAAGTTCTGAAAAAATAGCTTTGATATAAAATTGAAGACCTTTAATATCATCCTACAAGGGGATATAATATGGAATGAATTATGAATGCATAGAAGGTAAATTATTCTTAAATGTACTCAACAGTAAAATATCCACATAAATATGAACTGAAAAGTTTAGGCTCGTTGGGAAAAATGTTACTACTGGATTACTGCTAGTAAACCCATTATAGTCTTTAATATTACTGATACACAGTGTTTCTGATAAGAAAGCAACATTAAGACACAGTCAATACATTAATTTTGTAGCTGAAGTATAGATCTGAGTCAAGCAGCAGTGATTTTAGCACTATAATAAAATAACTATTGTTAGTCCTTGACAAATATTTACTTCTAGTACCTTTTGCTATTTGTCATTCAAAGCAAACGTTTCCTTCTTTCAGCAACTGGGTTTATAGTAACATATCAGTAAAAACTAAATCTGAATCAAAACAAAGATTTATTAATTTACACTGGATTTTTCAAATTGAATCCATTACTTTTGTGTGTTCTGTTCTTATAAAATATGCTGCCTTCAAAGAACAGATGTATGGGATCAGTAGAGAGGTCTGAAGTTAAGATGATCAAGAGGAAGACCAAAGGAATTCATTCCATTTTGTAGTCCTTATTTAACAGAGAGTGATATCTGCAGCAGGACAGAGCATAAGAAATATTAGGGTACTGCTCTACTGGCTCATGCTACCTATCAACGGCTAATCAATTCTGCATTCATACCTCTGATGACAAATTACCTGTAATTCTCTTCCTCTTTCTCCCTTTTCTAGAAGATTTTGGTATATTTTTAGAGAATTAAGACAAAAGCAAAAATGTGAAAAAGATGCTTTTCCAGAAATTAATAAGAGTGTATATAAACTCATATATGTATGTCTGTAAAACCCTTCACTATATTTACTCTGGCTAAAACACTGGGCTAAGGCATGGGAATAGGCTGAGATTACAATCCGTACACGTTTGAGTGGAGAATACCAATGATGCAAAGATGTCCTATACAAGCACATGGATTGTCACAGGAGAAATTAGGTGGAATTAAGACAAAGCGAAATCTAAGATTAGTTTCAGGGGGAGTGAACCACTTTAATTATACTTTAGTTTTAGTAATTAATTATACTTCAGAGTATCATAAACTTCTCAGGGAAGTAAGGGGAGTCATGTCCATTGTGACATTTTCAAGGCAGGCGAATACAACCTGCTGCTTATGTACCTGGAGAAAGGACTTGGTGAGAAACAGTATTTCCATTAACTTTTTTTATTATTTTAATACCTGATGATTTTTCCTCAGAAATTATCTGTTACTGAACAATGTAATAGTCTGTCTATCACTTTATGACTGTACCAGTGATAAACCAGTGATGCCATCTTCATAAAATGAAGATGCTTTGCATGGTATAATCAATCTGAAGCAAATCCTGTGATCAGTGTATCTCATTTTTCCAATCAGTTTCACTTTCCTGTGAAAACAGTAATTGAAAACTCGGCCTAGACAGATCAGTCTACCCCTCAGTCTAATAATCACATCTACAATGTTTCAGAGAATAGCAAGAGGATTTGCCCTGCGGAGAAGGACTTGGGGGTGTTGGTAAACAAAAAAATGAACATGAGCCAGAACTGTGCTCTCACAGCCCAGAATGCCAGTGGTATCCTGGGCTGCATCAAAAGAAGCGTGACCAGCAGGTCAAAAGAGGTGATCCTGCCACTTTACTCTGCTCTCGTGAGACCCCACTTGGAGTACTGTGTGCAGTTCTGTTGTCCTCAACATAAGGAGGACATGGAACTGTTGGAGCAAGTATAGAGGAGGGCCATGAGCATGATCAGGGGACTGGAGCACCTCGCGTATGAAGACAGGCTGAGAAAGTTGGGGCTGTTCAGCCTGGAGAAGAGAAGGCTGCGTGGAGACCTCATAGCAGCCTTCCAGTATCTGAAGGGGGGCTACAAGGATGCTGGAGATGGACTCTTCATTAGGGACTGTAGTGACAGGATAAGGGGTAATAGGTTTAAACTTAACCAGGTTAGGTATAAGGAAGAAGTTCTTTACTGTAAGGGTGGTGAGGCACTGGAACAGGCTGCCCAAAGAAGTGGTGAATGGTCTATCCCTGGCAGCATTCAGGGCCAGGTTGGACAGAGAATGGGGCCACATGGTCTAGTGTGAGGTGTCCCTGGCCATGGCAGGGGGGCTGGAACTAGATAATCTTAAGATCCTTTCCAACCCAACCCATTCTATGATTTGATCATATGTATTTTAAGACTTTTACCAAAGGTGTCTAAAATTTAAATAACCCCTATAAACTGACAGTATACAGTCTGTGCTAATTAGGATCTTAAAATAGCTTTCCAAGATATAAATGACTAATTTTTGTCTCTCCTGTATCAGAAATTTTATTAACGCTTGTAATAGAACTGATTTTTTTTTTGAGAGAAAAGTTAATCAGAAATAATCACCATTTTTAAAAGGATAGGCAGGAAGTGTAAAGTTCAAACAAATATTTGCAGGTGGATATATAATACCAAAATCTACTGTGCCTGTGTGTATTCCTAGCACTGAAAAACACTGCAGATTTGTGAAGTGATCACTTCTTTCTAGGAATGTATGGTATGTCTTCTCATTGGCAGAAACTCTGGAAGGAGGCTTTACACCACATAGACAGTAACTTCCTCATTTAGTCTGTCAAAGGACTGAAGAATATATTGTAGTTTTAGCAGCAAGACCACTCTAGAAATGTATCAGTAGGAATTAAACACTGGCAGTATCACATACTTTTTAATTTCTCAGTTATTCTTCATAGATGTACATTTTCTTTTTATAAAGAAAATGTCTGAAATACATATTACATTGATCTCTAAATCTATTGTGCCAGGTAAGGGCTTAGTAATGTAAGAAATAACAGATATTGTTATATTAATCTGCAGCATTATCAAAGGAAGAGAGAATAAAAATTTTTTTTTACTATCTTTTTAAAAAATAAATTATCTCTAATGATGCAGAAAGCACGATTTATAACAGAATACAAAAGTTTTCCCATTTTATAGCTTTTCAGAAAAGCTCTCCATGAAAACAATGTACTTCATAATATAATAGTGAGGCTAAAACTTCTTGCAAGGTTTCTTTAAAAATTAACCACTTTCTCAGGGCAGTTTTGTATATGCTGTGATGAAGCTAAAATAATTCCTTTTGATCATATGTTGAAATGTATGTGCTAAACAACATAGTAAAATGAATTATTCTTGTTATCTTAAGACTATATTGTGGTACTTGTGTCTGCGATCATCTTCTTAAAATGCCGCCCAAAATAAAACTTTGAAGCTCTTTTTATTTGCTGAATGTCTTTTTTATCTGATAAGCTTACTTTTACATAGTTTTTTGTGACATTAAGTTGGCCCCGGAAATGCAAGGTGATGTTAAATAATTTTCCATAATTAATTTAAACAAGGATTTCCCCAAATCTGGAAACCTAATAAAGAGTATTTTCTGGACTGCAGTAGAAAGTTTTGGGAAAACCCTTAAATTACTAAGAATAATGCTTTCAATACATGACATTCCTCAAGCAAATGATAGACTGCTAAACATAGCCTTCAAATACGATTCATATTGTTGGTTTACGTGTGGTTTATAATTAATTGCAAGCAATTCATGATCTTGAGTTTCCAAATCAAAAAGAAATTCAGACAGCTGATCCATATTTTTTATGGTGAGCAGTAATTTGTACCTAATGACTAGTAAAGTGAAATTACTGAGTGTGCTCAACTGAATTTCCTGAATACATCAGTGGGAGTTTTATAATTTTACAGTCAGCATGATATATTCAGAATCAGTTAAAAAAGTGACATTTGTTTCAGATTAGGTTTATAAATAAAATTAGAATTGAATTGGCGGTATTTTCATTTTAATCTCTTTTACTCAGGGGTATATAATTTGGCTTTTATGTCTCCTTACATTAATTAGAAATAGCAATTGCAGGCACAAGATTAAAACCACCATTACATGTCAACCTCCATGAGCAAGGAGGGCATTGTCTGAATGGAAAATTAACTATTCTTTCAGTTAAAGAAAACAAAACAAAACCCTCTTACTGCTTTTCTTTCATCTTTCCTGTGGATCAAGACAGAATTTCACTTCTGAAAGAGATAAGTCTGAAACTTTTAATAAGCCTGTGCTAGTGCAAGCATTCTGGTTACGTTTGCTTCATATCTATTCCCCATCTAGTGTCTCTGCCTGCAGTTACGGTATTGATGTAACTGTGATGTAATCACGGCATCTTCTCCCACCAGCCATCGTACAAATGCCTCTTCAAAGAACACCACAGCCCTGGTTTTGCCACA
>NW_026641550.1:2052500-2140000 GCF_028554395.1 Pezoporus wallicus | reverse complement strand
GCTCCATTAAATTCTTATTGGTGTCCAAGATATGAGGGGACAGAAGGGTCACTAATAAGAGCCTCCTGTTCACTAGCTGCTTTCAGCATGCTCCCAGTTTAGTGGCTCTGACTCCATTTTAGTTATGTTTAATCCACACTCTCTTTAAATAAAATACTATCTTCCTTCTGCTATGACTTCTTTATTCCTCTAGTTCTCTTTGCAACACCGAGGCTTTCAGAAAAAGAAAATGGTCAGTTCAGTCAGTAAGGTTGCGCTGTGTTAAAGGATACTAAAGAAAACTATGATCTTGTGTTGATTTTGGTTGTAGAATAATGGAATACAGCAGCTTCTTCTCAATATTGTTTAAGAAAAATAGTTACTTGCATTATGGAGAATGTGGCGTTTAAAATTAAATGTTAACACGCTCATGTAAATATATATATATTGTGCTACACTTTGAAATGGAAAATATGAAAAACCCCACTATTCCCTGTCAAAAAATACCCAACAAAATAACAAAAAAAAACCAAAACAAACAAGCCAAAACCAAGCCAAAAAGCAACAAAAAGGGGGAACTACTTTAATTTGCATGTGCTGATCTGTCATCATGCCATGATTAATATACTGGAAACAGTTTCAGACTGGGACATAACAATATTAAAAGAACTACCGCCATGTGAGATACTTATGAGCATGTCATGGATTTCTGTCATGTTTCATCACTTCTTATCTCTCTAATTCTGCCACCTTTCCAGGGTGTTGGGATAAAGTTATCAGATGTCTGCCATGAGACCTCTAATTAATGATCACTTAGGGAATTTGGCTGGCTAGGCCTGTTTTATTTATGTTTCTTAGCTAAACCTTTGGAGGGTGTTCTGTCTGAGATTCGGGTGTCACTTGGATTACATACTTCAGTATTTGGACAGCAACCTAAACATATACAGAAATTAATTTATTTTACATGTTGAGTTTTTTGAATATTTATTCTGTTAGGCATTCACACTCCCACCCATTTAGAAAAGGAAGCTGTAAAATTTCTGCATATATCAAGACAGTGGTATTTTTAGCATGTGGACAGAAGTTTTCAGGGAATATGTCCTGGGTTCAGCAGTAGCAGTCATGTTTTTCCTTTGTGTTAACTGGTGCAGTGCTGTGTTTTGACTTCCAGCTTGAGAACCGTGTTGGTGAAGTCAATGTTTTCAGTTGTTGCTAAGTGATGTTTACCCTGACCAAGGACTTTGTGAGGCTCATGCTCTGCCAGGGAGGAGGGGAAGCTGTGAGGAAGCAGGGACGGGGTGCCTGACCCGGGCTAGCCGGGGGGGTATTCCATACCACAGCACGTCATGGCCGGGGTGAGGGGTAACTGGGAGTTACCCGGAAGGACACGGGCTTCCGGGTGGAACTCGTTTTCTTGGCCGGTGGTATCGTATTCTCTTCCCTTGTTATTTTCCCTTATCATTGTTTTAGCTGATAGTAGCGGTGGTGATTTGTTGCTGGACTGTTCTTGTCTCAACCCGTAGGAGTTGCACTCTCTCGATCCTCCTCCCCGTTCCTCCGGGAGCGGGGAAGGGGAGAGCCCCGGTGCAGGGGGGGGGGGGGGCGGACACGGACCTCGATTGTTGTCAGCTCGGCACCACTCACTGGGAGTGAGTGAACAAGTTACCTGACTGGGTTTAAACCACGACAAGTTACCTGACTGGGTTTAAACCAAGTGTTCTGGGGATCAGAATGGCCTTTCTCATATGTTCTTGTAAGGGGATCCTCAGTTGCTGTGGGCTGTGCAGTTTCTGGGTAGAAACCTCAGGTAAGTTTGCATGAGTATCATAGCAGCTTTCAGAGGTTTAAACCATGACAACTTCTTAATTTATGGTTTTGATCAAGGCAGCCTCTACAACAGTCTGTTCTCCTCCAGGCACAGGGATAGTTTGAAATCACTGTTTTCACACTCTTCCTGGACTCGGAGGTATACCATGTTTCCCAGGGAAAAATGGTGGCTTTGAGAAGCACAGATCTGCTGTCAAGATGAAATCAGTCTGAATTAGTTTGACTGTGCAGGACAAGCATCTCAACTTACACTTTGTTCTTACATGCTTGCTAAGTCACTATGTTCAGGCATGAACTACACAAGGACCTGGTGAATTCTGCACAGTGAAAAGATAGGTTGTATAATGTAGAAGCTTGAGGCTGTAGGATAGCAGCTCTGTTCCTTCAGAGTGTTTCAGATTTAATTTAAAATTTGTTATCCATGTACTTTTTCCCAAATGGCATTTTGTGCTATAGGGGTTTGAAGGACATCATCCTTGGGGGTATCCACCTGGACAAAGTGAGCGCTGACGTATAGCACAGCTCTTGTGTTGTGAGACAAAGAGCAGCTCTGTACTATAGAAAATGGGCATATTTTAGAATCATTGAATCATAGAATCATTTGGGTGGGAAAAGACCTCTAGGTTCATAAAGTCCAACCATTAACCTAACACTGCCAAGACCACCACTAAACCATGTCCTTCAGTGCCTTCATGTCTTCAGGGATGATGACGCAACCACTTCCCTGGGCAGCCAATCTAAACGTCTCCTGGAGCAACTTGAGGTTATTTCCTCTTGTTCTATCACTTGTTACCTGGGAGAAGAGACTCACTATAACTTTGCTATAATCTTCTTTCAGGCAGTTGTAGAGAGAGATACAGTCTCCCTCAGCCTCCTTTTCTCCAGACTAAATAACCCCAGTTCCCTCAGGCATTCCTAACAAGACTTGTTCTCCGGACACTTCACTGGTTTCGTTGCCCTTCTTTAGACATACTCCAGCACCTCAATATCTTTCTTGTAGTTAGGGGCCCAGAACTGAGCACAGGATTTAAGGTGCAGCCTCACCAGTGAGAGTACAGGGGGGATGATTACTGCCCTGGTACCGCTGGCCTATTTCTGATATAGGCCAGGATGCTGTTGGCCTTCTTGGCTGCCTGGGCACACTGTTAGCTCTTAACCAGCTCTATCTGGGCAGCTTGTCAGCCACTCTTCCCGAGCCTATAGCATTGCATGGGGTTGTTGAGACCCAAGTACAGAACTCAACACTGAACTTTGTTAACCCTCATACCATTGGCCTTCACCCATCGATCCAACCTGTCCAGATCCCACCATGTCTCCATGACGCTAATAAGATCATAGCCCTGTCAAGAGTGTGCATGTCTCAAACTCCTCATTTATTCCCCATGCTACCTGCATTTGCATAGAAACATTTAAGTTGAAGCTAACTTACTGACTGGAGTGGCTGGTATTCTTTTGTGCTGCTCTTCAGGTGCTCTCCTGCTGACCTGCAATCCCTCTCCAGGCTCTGGGCTGAGACTGGCATCAAACTGTTAGGAGTAGGGTTCATCTCCCCTAGCAACTTTAGTTTAAAGTCCTCTTCACCAACTTGGCAAGTCTATGACCAAAGATGTACTTCCCTTTCTCTGACAGATGAACTCTGGGACATGGTTTAGTGGTGGACTTGGCAGTGTTAAGTTAATGGTTGGAGTCAATGATCTTCAGGGTCTTTTCCCAACCTAAACAATTCTATGATCCTGTAATTTTATGTTTCTCAATCAGCTTAAGTCATCTTGAGGATAGTTGATGATTGTCTTTGAATCTGGTTAGAAAATGTCCATAGATTAAAACAGATTGAACCTGAGGGGTCCATAAATGCTACACTGAATTCTCAAGGAACAGCACTCAGAATATTTTTAGGATTCAAGACTATGTAGAAGTAGCCTATCCCTAGGCTGATTTTGTAATTGACTTCTCTACAGGAGGTAGGATGTCAGTTTGCCCAAAAGTGTATGCCAGCATTAATCCAGGATCTTCTACTTCAACTAGTCCTGTATTTAGCTATTGAAGGCAGTCACATTGTACCGTCCATTTCATAAATAAATTCAGATTCAGAAAAAGACTCCTCACTTGAGTAAGCATACATAATTCCAGGTGAGCTGACAAGGCTATATAAATCAGTAAATCATCGGTAGAAAATATAAACCACTGTATAATTTACAGTGAAATTATAAATTTATTGTGTGTTTAATGATATAAGCCTGCAAAATAAATTCCCCTTGTGTCTTGGTCCCTTCTAAAAAACTCCTAAACAGGTAAGGGTTTCTTTTTAAAGGGTATCTTTTCTACACTTCTGTATTTATGGTAGGACTAAAGTTCTGGATGAGGACAATAAAGCAAAAAGCAGATGTGATATATTAAAGTATGATAAAATTTTGGGATGCTCTTTTTCTTACAAACATACTTGTTGGATAGTGACATTGCACCTTTATTTGGCCTGAATCTATGACTTTATAGGCAAGGAACTGGCCTTCATTTTCAGTGTAGGTGGTTTTAAAGTTGGGGTGCCTTTCTCTTCTTTTGCTCCGCACTCATTTGGCACAACTTTATACTCATAAGCTCATGTTCTAGCATTCAGTAGTTCATTTCTGTGGCGGTTTCTAAAGAGACTAGTTTCTATTGCAAGGAATACAAGCATATGTACTGGATTGTGTTTAGGGCACAAAAATTACAAAATTTATCCTTTGGTATGCCCCAGATCTGGATACCTGCATTAATCAAAGCATGCAGGCTGTTTTAACAGTTCAACTTTGAAGAACTGTATGATTGCCCTGCATCCTGCTCCTCACCATCCTGTGGCCTCCTGCATGTTTCCTTTTCTAGCATTTTAAATTGTAACAGGGCAACTGAGTCCTGCACATACCACTAGGATAAGGTAGCCTTTCTTCAGAGACAGTTCTCATCCCTGCTCTGCAGGTTCCCCTGCTGCAGACTCCTGTGCTTCAAATATCTTCTGTCTCTGAAAGACTTGCTTATTCAGATTTCGCCAAAATCCCATTTTAGTCGCTGCCACTAGAGGGATCTGTGCAATTAGCTCTCTCCTGCTCTCTTCCCTTGTCCCAAACTGGGAGGAAGCCCAGAGCAATTTTACCTCAGTACTTCATATTCTTTCTTTTGATTTTGTTTTTTGTTTTGTTTGTTGTATTCTCTCTTGAGTTTAATATAATGTACATTATTTCTACTTTTGTTTCCTGTAAGTTAGCTTAAAAGCATTAGAGCTAAATACCTTTTCATCAATTATTAATTCTTGATTTATGCCTATGGCACCCTAGGAATAGGGTTCCTATCCAAATGGAAGTGACAATTACTTATGCTCTGAGATCAGGCAGAAATGCACATTTTTGCTATAACTTTTGTTCTGTCATTACCAGATTACCTGTTAGTTACTTAAGTATAGGAAAAAAAAAACAATCCCCCCCCCAAAAAAAAACCCACAAAAAAAGCCCCAAACATTTGTGTACATGTAAATGGCATGAAAGTTACTTTTTTGAACTTACACCCTGGGGGAAAAAAAAGCCACAAGACAGCTCTTCAGAGATGATTGGGAAGAATGAGTGGCTAACGCATTGTGATTATGAAAGAGAATCGTTTTTTTTTTTTAATATTGTGTAACATCACAAGATGCACGGTTCAAGTCCGGGGCTTTTTTTTTTTTAAAAAAAAAAAAGAACAAACAAAGAAAATGACTTTTTGAAACATGTGAAATATGTATTTTTCATGTATGATCCAAGGGATTTTTATTTTTTTGTAGTTTCATTTTTTATTGGTAATCAAATGAATCAGAAGAAGGGGTTAAAAATTTGAAAGGTTATTAAAATGGTTTTGAAATCATCAGGGAACACTTCAGCTGTCGCTGCTCCAGTAGTAGCATTAGTGGAGGGAGTTGGTAAGAGCAGAAAACCTTCAACATTTCCTTGTTTGAAACTTCTCACAGGTCAATAGTGACTGAAAATAATTACATTGGATTGCAGCCTTAGTCCAGTTCCTAGTGGACAAGTGTCCATGTCACAAAATCCACCATTGCAATTGGCAATAGTTGGCAGGCTCAGCAGAGAAGCCAAGGATTGAATGGGCATGGAAATTAAACTATTCTCCTGCCCCTAATTGTGGTCCTTTCAAGTCATCATTGAGGAACATTGTTTGGGAAAAGTCGCACAGCTGTTGGCAGTGCTGAACATGCCCTGTGGATAAACATAGCATTTCCATCTCTAAGGTCTTAATCTGGCATGTTTTGTAGCCTTAAAAGTCACACCAAAGGGGGGAAAATAAGTTTTTATTTTTTTTCCCCTGTTACAGTAGTAATATTTGATTAGTAAAACACAGTTCAAAAGAATAATACTGTCCTTCCAAAGTACTTACTAACCCATTTTCAAATATATTAAAGAGAATGGTGGTTTGTTTTGTTTGTTTCTTTTATGAATACAGTGTTTTTATTTATGATAACTATATATTTTGGTAGAACAATGATTATGTTGCTTAAATGGATTACCTAAATACGGATTACCTTGCTTAAATATGGCATTGATGGCCTGACTGATATGCTGAGACTCTTGTGCTCAAGGACATCGTTGGAGCTATGGAACAACGTGGGAATCAGACCATCACTGTATCCTTGATTTCTCATGGATTTCAATGGAACTTTTGCTTAACACCTGATAATATTTCTAGTCTAATTCTAATTGGAACTCAACATAAAAATATCACGTTTATACTATCAACTTGAGTTTTCCCTTCCATAGAAAGAGTAATACATTTCTAGCTTGGGATTTTTTTTTTTTCCAAGTGTTGGAAGACATGAGTAAATAAAGTATGGCAACTTTCAGCACACTCAACCACTGCAGCAGTTTCTAATCTTCTGAGGGAGTGGGATCTTGACTTATTTTTCTCTTTAGTGAAAAGTAAGGGGTATATAATATGACTTTTCTTAATATTGGCCTATTTGAGTGTGTTTCTGGAAATTATTAATTTTTTTTTAGGAGATAATGAGAAACACTAAAGAAAGTACCTAAAAGACTATCTTTCATGAGGTACCTCAGCTTCATATAGGATTAATATTTTAGTGACAGTAAGTATCAGACTATTTAGTCAACTGTGGTCTAGATCAACAGGCAAATTCTCTCTGTGGTTGGTTGTGGGGGATGGTTTGTTTGGTTGTTTTTTTTTTTAATGCTGTTTAAAAGCTAGTAAGTGTGGATACAGCCTGAAATGCTGTTATGTTACACTTTTGCCTGTTTAAACTCAAGTTTTGCAACTGAAGGAAGTTAACTCATGTGATATTGTGCCTTTCATTGTGGGACCACTGCAGCTGCACTGCGTCTCTGAATTCATCTTACTAAACTCAGAACTGGAAATTGGTGACAATTTCAAATGCCTTTTCAGGAGATTCAGAAATTCACAAATCTGCAGCTACTTCTGGTGATATTCTGTTTCACTATTTCTTTTAAATCTGTAATTAGATAATAAACTATCTGGCTCTCTGGTCTGAGCACACACGTGGAATCTGGTTCAAGACTGATGTGTTGATGCACATGGATCTGGGGAAAGCGCAGACCTAAATTTACACTAAGAAATAAGGCTCATGGTAAAAAAGAACCTGGATATTTTCTGTGTTGATTATCTATAGTAGCACCGCCAAATTTTCATAATGTCATTGTAAACTTTGTTATGTACTACTTTTAGCGATGCATTTCTTTTGTGCCCCTGAAGAACTTAATTTCTTGCAGTTACACTACATTTGCCGTGTGCCAGTGGTACATTATACCAGTGCTCTGAAGACCGGTCTGTGACCCCTGTGTGCCACACACATATGTTATTGTTAGACCCTTGGCAATAATATGCATACAATCACTGCTCTGCTCTGGTAGCATTTTGCTTTTTTGGTTGTTTTGTTGTTTGTTTTTGGTTGAGGGTGGTTTTTTGTTTGTGTTTGTTTGTTTTATTGGGCACATGAGAGCATTTACATTGTTCTACTGTCTCGCTCATCTATAATAGAAAAAATTAATGTATAATCTGAAGCTTTTAATGATACGATAATATTTCTAGAAGTTTGCAAGTGGCTTGATAATGAAACCAACTTCTAATTGAAAAAAAAAAAAAAAGCTCCTTGATGTTTGTGGCATAGAAGCCTGAAGCAAAACACCAAATGAAAATAAAAAGCTAATGGTTATTTTTCTTTTTGAAAGTGTGTGATTTCTTCCTTCTTGTTAAATATCAGGTGTAAAATCACCTGGCACATAAACACTGATATTCATGCATGGTCTGAAAAGAAAAGTTTTCCAAGGTAAATAATCAGGAAGAAGCTTATTTCAAAGCCTACCTGAATAAGTCTACAAATCTTAATAAAAAACAGCAACATGCCTCCCTGGATCTTCAGTTAATTCAGCTTTCAGTGCCCATGAGTGAGACAGAGTCCATGACAGAGAATGAAAAAGATTTGCTGTAATCTACTGGAATTTAATGGTAAATCCCCAGGGATACAGTTCTTCCACAACATCATGCTGCAGTACAGCCAAGGGACTGAAGGCATATAGTAGCTACCTTTTCCCAGAGCACGTATGCGTGACCCACAGTTCCTCCTACCAAAACAACTAGAACAAAGTTTTTATCACTGGGTACTTATAAGTTATACCTGTCAATTAAGTTAATTGGTTTTAAATCAAATAGTTGTAGTAGTTTTGTGTAGCTGAATATTAATATCCTACATACTTTTCTGATGCCTGAATTTACTTGTAATTTTTCCTTTGTTTGCCTCTTTGGCTCATTGCATGGCCACAGAATATTAATAATCATGCTCTGATGTACACATTTCAGTGCTTGCTGCCACTGTGGATTAGGTTGGCTTGGCAGGGATAGGTTGCCTCTTCTATATTGTCTCTCAAGAAATATTTTTGAGAAGCACACATTTTTAATCCATATAAAGGAAAAAAAAAAGGTTTTCATGTTCATGTTTGAGAGATAGATAGACAGAGGACTGGGGAAGATGAGAGAACTCTGATCTGAAAAACAAAGACATGCTCTTCACCCATGTGTCAACGGCAGTGCAGCTGTTTTCTTAACCTTCCCTGACCTAGATGGAGGAAGAACATTTTCAGGTCTTTGATCTGTCTCTGTCGTTGTTCAAAGTCCAATTGCAATAAAGTTTTAAAATTATTTAAATATGTGAAATTGTGTTGTATTCTTCTTGAAGGCACACTAATTTTGAAGGTTGAAAACTTTGAAACTTCTGTAGCAGGAAGACTGTTCTCTCAAAAGGCTGGTAAGAGAGCAGAAATTTCTTACACTATTTCATGTTTACGATATTGACTGAATGTTTGCTGAGCTGATAGTGCACAGTTCCTGGTGGATGCAGGTATGCACCATAAAATTATGTTATCATACCTGGTCCTAACCAGTCCCTTTCACAAATGTCCCTTTCATGCATTTCTCTACTCTTTGTCAGCATTTCTTGCTTTGGGCTTGACTTGATTATGTCTAATATTTTTTGTTCATGAATGAGATAAACATTTTATTGGACTCCAAGTTCAGTGCTTGATTGCCCTCTTGTACTGCACCTGAGAAGGACAGATTAATTATGTAATAGACCCCTGCATGTTCCTCTCTTTTCTTTTGTCTGATGATACCTTGAGAATTGTCTCTGCATGCAATCAAATTTCTGAGAGACCCATTAAGTCAGAACTCTGCCTCCATCCAAAGAGATATTTTAGTGAAACTACTCTGTGAGATCAGATATAGTATTTGCTAAGGTTTTAGGATAGAAAATAACATTTATTTTCTGATTCTAATTTGTAGATCCATGTATTTATTTAGAATGCTAACAAAGGGAACTGTGTGTTCCTTTTTACTTGACCTTTTGCAAGTTGTTGTTGGCATTTTATGCACAATACTCCATCCACACACACTGGACACCACACATTTTTGATTTCTTTCCATTTTCAAATATAGGAGGAACTGTTCCATCTCAAAAATTTTTATACGTTCCATATCTCAGAAATTGGGTGATTCTCTACATCACCATGAAGTTATTGCCAGCAAATGATGGCAATTTAATTTGTAACCTATAAACATGCATATTGCACCGTGTGTCTTGGCTCTTATCTCTTTTTATCCATTTGTTGCTCTGAGCAACAAGCTTATTAATGATGTTGCTGCTTCACTTATATTTGTACTACTGTGATATATTAATATCTATTCGCAGACATACTTATTATTTGGACAATGTAAAATTAAATAGTCATAAAATATGATGACAAATGGAAGACAATAAAGGTTCTCTATAGCTTGCATTGTTCACTTTAAGAGTAAGCAAACCTGATGATGGATAATGGGATTTGCTAAGCAAACTAGAAATTGAACTGCTCGTCAACTGTGAGATGTTAGTGGAAATTAAGCACTTTCAATTTATATTGCAAATATATTTTGAAAACCTTAATGGTAACATCTAAAATCAGTTCACTAAGAAACTGTAAATATTACATATTAAAAGTTTTTACTGTCATAAAACAGATCTATATTTGCTGATTTAATCTGCATGTATTTTATAGAATTCCCTTTTTTAAAAAAAAATATTACAGTCCATCTATAACCAACTATGTTAAATATTTGAGAAAAAGAATAAGTATTCAAAATATGCAGATGGGTAATCCCACCAAGTTCTTGTGGATACTTACCAGCACAATAGAAAGTGATATTCACAGTGTCTGAATTTATAATGGAGTATATCCCCAATGTAACAGCAGATTGCAAAAAGGAAAGATAAAACCCAAAACACCTGAGGAATTTGAAAAAGACTATTTCGCTTCTAGTACTATTATTTCAAAGGTTGACACATTGAAATTATGTATGCAAACAAGCCTGTAGTAAAGTGGAGGATGTTTTCTGTTCTGATCATTCTCATTCTTCTGTGTGACTTCCTAAAGGTTTTCACTGACTATGATTTCATATTTGACTTTCCTCTTCTGACATAACAATTTATGTCAAGGACTAGAAGAGCCACTGACTTTATCAAGAAGACATTTTGAAGGCACTTGTGCGATTAGAAGACAGTGTCAGCAAAATTAGTTTAGTGAAGAACAATGGTAGGGAACAGGTATTTGCTTGCTTCCTGAATCTTGGTCCTCTGGATTGACCAAGTCATACTGAGACCTTGTCATCCATCATATGGTCCTCTGTATTATACCTTAATACCTCAGATGTCATGCATACTATCATGAAGTTAGTCAACTGCCTATTGTGAACATCAACTTTTCAGCATCATTTTCTCTGTAGCTTCCTTGATGGAGTTTCTGCAGACTATGATGATTTGCAGCTCCACTGTGATGTTTATGGGCTCAATAAAGAAAAGGTTCTAAAAAGATTATGGGCACTGAAAAAGGAAATACAACCTTTTCTGCAGGAGCACAGAGCAGAACAGACTAAACATTTTTGGAATTTCTTGCCTGCCACAAACGGATGATGATTCCCCATAGACATTCTTACTCATTTTATACCCTCAACAAAAGTCTTTAGGGCCTGAATAAAAGTTTCAGCCATCTTCTCTTTACACAAGAAGTTTGATGTTTTGTGGCAAGATCTTGGAAGACAGGGAATGTCTTATTTTCAAGCTTTAAAGAGCAGCAAGACATAGTTGTAACGGATATTTAGGCCTAGCTTTCACTAGAGGTATCAGTGAGCTAATGCAGACTTCAAATGTTCCTTTTCTCTGCATGTGAGCTCTGCATGATACTTGGCTGGTGTTAGCTCCAACTGGAGAGAGACAGATCAGGAGAGGACTTAAAAACTTATCCTGCTACAGATGTAGTTTCTTTCAGGTGATTGTGAATTTAAAATTCAGTTCCTTGTAGCAGTCTGACAATGTAAGGTTCTTGCACCTTATTTTCAAGTCTTTGTATGTTTTATTGAAAAAAACCCATTCAACATTATATTGCTTCTTTCATCTTTCAACATTTAATTAGTCAAAGCAGTTATAGGAGCCTACAATAGCTAGATATATCTTCTGTACCATCCATAGCTTTGCTATCAAGTTCCTTTGTGCTGCATGTATAATATATAGTGCCATGAAGGAAGGAAATCTCAGTTTTGACCTTCCTTTCCACACTGACTGGGAGAAGGTGAAAATGGCTTTACTTTGGTCTGAGTTGTGGAATATTCTTTTCTTTCTGCAATCTGTTTTCTGTATATGGACATATTTAAATGATGAGATTATTCATAAAACTGACAGTAAAGTTATACTGAGTTTTTTTAAGCTGTAATGTGGTTTGCAGTGCCGGCACAGTGGTCCTGAAGGGTGTATGGTCATTTTCATGAAAGGTCATGCCTTTGTTAAAGGTTTTCAGTTCAAAGCTGTCAGTGATTCCCGGCTTCCTGAATTGGGCATAGCAGAAGCAGCTGGAGGAAAGGTGATTGCACCAAGATATTCTTCTCAACAACTCCTACCTGCTGTGCCTGTCAGCAACCAATATAGAGTGTAAATACACACTGTTGGGAAAAGATCTCAGGAATCCAGGTGAACAACTGCCTTAGCAGCCTGAAGAGTTGCTGTGCTTTCCATTCTCACATCCAAAGACAAGGGACCAAGACATCCCTGTATTTCTACCCCTTCATCTGCCAGGGTCTGCTTTCTCATTCATATGCCAAAACCAGGCACACCTACAAAATTTCTGTCAGAGCCTTAGAACCAGCAACTGTCTGGAACTGTCACCTCTACTGCAAACCAGTTCTTAACACTTAATTTAAGACGCATGATTTTCTTTTGCATCTGCAAAGTGGCAAGGTTTTTATGTACCAGAGCTACCACAAACAGAGGTTATCAATATGCTATATTGATATATATATGACATGCTTTCAACATCTTTTTTTTTAATCAATTTAACAAAAATTACATTAAAACCGTACTTATGCTGCTCACTTCTTTTCCTCAGACTTCAGATTTCACCAAGTTCTTCCAAGATTTGTTTGAAAATGGTGCTTTCAATTTTTCACTTCTTTAATGCTTGATGTTGGTTCATTATTAGAATACTTCTAGTGTCTTGTCGTTAGTCAGATGACCTCTGTGAATTATTATCATCAATCTGAAACCCTGATTCCATTTTTCCTTGCACTTTTATCATTTTTTTTAAAAAAGTCTTTACATGTATTTCCAGATTAGAAGACCGTGTTAATGTGGTGTCAATGTACATGACACATATCAAAGCAGACCTTTGGAGCAAAAAGCAGTCCTTTAGGAAAATGCTGCATCATGACTTTGGATTGTGGCATAGTGATGTAATGCTGTGTGAGCCAGGAAAATGTCAGACACGTCATGCTGTTTCTGGTTTATGCAGTTCTAATGTTTGTTTAAACAGTAAGGTTTAATCTAGTGTCAGCGGCTACAGAAGGATACACTTAATTGGCATCCTAGAAAGACGACGTGCACATTTTAAGTAGGATGATTGCTGGGGAGCACATTCCCAGCAGTGCATATCAATTATTCTGTGTAAGTAAGTGGCACACCTAGTTTGTCGAACTGACATGCCTATTGCTGTCTCTGGTATCGCTTCCCCAGGGCTCTTCACAGGCTGGTTTTCACATACCTGCTGGTGAGCAAACAGGTAGCAACAGGGGAACTCCATGTGCTGCTATGCATGCTTTATGTGTGCATTTCTATTTGCCAATGAGCATTTGGTGTCATCTTTCTCTGGGAGGAGTTCCTATGGAAACAAAACGGATATTTATTCTCTCCAGCTTTCTCATTCTGTCTGCATTAAGTTCAAGTGGTTTAAACTTAAACTCTTAAGAGTGTCAGCCCCTATCTCTAAATCTACTCATAGTAGATTATGGGCATGAAACAATAGTACTGTAAGTTCATATTATCTTTGTTATTTTGAGATGTACAACCACTCCCTTGGTGCTTCATTCTGAGAACTAATTCAGTCACATTTCTTAACTTTGTGCTTGTAAGTATTATGATAATTAACTTTGTAGAAAAACATATGTATACAAGATTGTAGTCCTCTATTAATTTTAGCAATCACTGAATGGAAAGATTTATTTGTTTACCATCACATAAATAAGTATTAAGTGGGACTCTGCTTTCTTTACTTGACGTATTCAGAATATAAAGTCTGAATACAAAAAATAAAAAATTCTATACCACTTATCAATTAAATAGAGCTAGAAGCAAGATCTTTGTTTATTTGTTAAGAGAATAGTATATCTGGTAAGTTATAATAATTAAAAAAGATAGAAATAATGATTACTTGCACTATATTTTGGTATCTAGTTTTATAGGTAGTTTTGAGACATCATTTATTAATATTAACAAAGTAATATCATTTGAAATAATTTGCGCCACATTGTGATAATCTAATTCTTTGCTCCACATATGTTTTCATTAAGTCTCTGCAGGTCAGTATGCACCACATGCTATTAATATGATGCATATGAAGTGTTTTTCAAAGTGAAGATAAAAAGTTCTATGTAGTGTTAGAAAAAGAATCATTACTTACTTTTCCCTTTCGTTTACTTAAGCTTAACAGATTGAAGGAGTGTGTCAGGTTTGCTTTGTTTTCTTTTCCAGGAAGATTGAATGTGAATCTAGCATGCAGATGGCATGTAATTGCATTTCCTGCATTGTTACTATATGGGTTTCATTACTTTTTCACAGCAATGTACTGAGATTTAATCACCCAAGGCTAACATTTGCTGGTAAGACATGTGTATATAGCGGTCTTGCTCAATGGTTAGAAAGCTTACCCCTTGCCTCATGCGCTTCCTCCGTTATTGCCACACCATATGTTCTTTACAAATCCAAACAGAAGAATCATAAGCACTAAATTTACCTGGGAACAACTGCAGACAAAACTGAAGAATTTCAGATAGAAAAAAAAAAAAAAAAGATAATATTTCTCTTGCTATGTCATCCTAGGTCATTTTTTTTTTTTTTTGCCTCTTTGTGTTACCCAATGCAAGTTATCAAATTAAACTTCTAAAGAGCAAATTAGGGTTATCCTTTTATTGATAATATACTTGCTCATTCTAACTACTGGTGAAACAAGCAATGAAATTTGCTTCATCTCCCCTGATGTTTACACAGGCGAGAAAGATTTTCCCACACTTGTGTGTATCTATGATTTAACTACGAATGACATTGTACCTCTCTAACATTAACCCCTTAATCTAGTACATTTCTACAAATAACCACCTGTAGTCAATTCTTTATTCATAAGCCTTATCTGTTGTTACAGTATATAATCTGTGAGAATGCCCTAATTTTTATCATTCTCTAAGCCTGTCATCATGGCTGAGACAAGGCTTATCCCTCTGAGCAGATGAGATTAGTCGATCATGTTGAAATCAGAAGAGGGATTATAATGCTTGTAATACACAGAGTCAAATTAAATGCATTTTGTTTGTACATCAGAAGATCTTGTTGCTAAGGCTTTGGTGTCTTCTGCTGACTGTATAAATTGCCAATAAAACATATGACGGCTGTGCATGGGGATGAAAAGTCAAGCAAAAAGCAGAAATAAGTCAAAGATATTAGTTTTGTTTATTCAGCCTGGTAAACTAGAGGCTTAACTGCTCTGATGTCACCATCATATTCTAAACAACAGGGTTTTCACCAAAGACAAACACTGTTCTAAATTGCATGCTATTAATTTTATCTTTGACCAACTCTAAGGACATCTTTTCTTCTGAATAACCTCTTGCCTCTTTGTATTTCTTCTTTTGTTCTTTTTTAGGCACATTTCCTTTGTCCTAACTGTTTTCTCAGTATGCATCATAAGCCCACATGCTATTTATGGGCCGTGATCCATAAGAAAGTACACTGGTATATATGTCTCAGAAATACAGCTATAAATTTATGAGTAAGTGGGTCAGGTAATTCTTCCTTCTACCCTACCTGATGCTTCTGTGGTACAGCAACAAGAGCTGTTCTTAGAGATAAAATCCATTTCCAATTGTAGCTCACTATTTTTTCTTTGGGTAAACACTCAAAAGTTTGGATAATCTTCTCAGGATTATCTGAAACACATGAATCACAAAACTGAGATGGAAATATCAAATGAACAAGATTCCTTATTATGACTGAAGTCCCATTCACAAATTTAAAAGTGAAACGTTATCAAAAGCCATGATGAAAACCAAAGCAAGATTTAGTCATGAAGTATGCATGTGGTAGGAGTAAGTCTTCCCATTTTTTGCCTTGGGGTATACAGACAGCGTATTTTTTGGTGTCTAGGTAAAGACTACAAGACTAATTCAATTCAGATATACCCAGTTCAGAAAGGACAATTATATTAAATGTCATGAGGAAATTTTACCTGTGCTTGTAATAATTTATGACAGCAAATCTAAGCATTTGCCATCAACTAGAGGAAGCAATGCCTGAATTACAGGAGTTGAGGCTTCCAAGTTTAGATATCCTTGTGTTTTGGTAGGTTCTGGTGGAATGCAATCCCCCACTTGCCTGTTGTAAACAAAGGCTCTTAATTATCTGAATCTCTTGGAGCCTATAATACAATCCTTGTGGAGCTGTATTAAATATGTGAGAGCTATGAGATTTCTGCATAAAGTAGCTTATAGGCAGCTTGGACCACACAGGTTTGCTTTCATCTCCAAACTGTTTTCCATATGTGAGTTAGGCTGAGATTTTGCCCTGACACCAGCATAATACTCTAGTTGGGGACCAAATTCATTCCTTCATGATCCTTATATTTTTTATGGTTTTTTTTATAACTCAAATGCAGTAACAATGTCTTTGCCTATTCATAGATTTTGTTCAGGAAGCTGTCCTCTAAGATCTCTCAAAAGCCCTAGGCAGAAGCAGGGAACCTCCTGCCAGCGTATTAGGTAGCCTAAAAAAATGTGGACATTGCCACTAGGCTACTATTATTTTTTTAAAGCTTTTGGTTATATATCATTCTACTCAGAATCCTTGAGTAGGACTATGGAACCATATCATACCACATCGGGATTATTCCTGTTAATGAGACCTGTTCTTGTTATAGTCTGAGAAGTACCATGTAACACCACAGGTTTAAGCTGTTAGGAAAAAGTGGTTTTTGTCAGCATTTCTGAGACTTTTGTAGCAAAAGTCTGAATGAATCGCAGCATTTTCAAACTTTCTGAAAGCAGAAATTTACAGGTGTTTTTTTAGATACTTTGCAAGACACCATAAGTATGTCCTTAAATCAGCCCTGACCCTGAAAGAATGAAGCAAATATTTAACTTCATAAGCAGTGAATAAACTTGCAGACTTCACAGATTACTTTTGCTTGATCTGGAGAGGTTGGCCAGATATTGCAGATTTATTTATTTATTTATTTGTTTGTTTGTTTGTTTATTTTAATTTTTTTCAGCTAGAAAAAAGTGTTGATGCTTCAGGTCTCTGTTTTGCTGCAGTCATGCTCCTCTACTAAGTATGGGTACAACAGGAATCACGCAGGAGGAGTCGGTTCATAGTGCTGATACTAACCTCTGCTATAATTTCTTTTCAATTTTAGCCTTTCCTTGCCTAGTCCTGCACAGCTTTTTTGCTGCTTCCATCTGCTTGTTGACTGCTGCTACTCTGTTCATACCTCTTACTGAACTATGCTTTAGACTTTTGGCTTTTGGCATTCTTGTTTCCACTACCCTCTGTCCTCACCCCCTCCCTTTTGCACAGTCCCTTCTAGGGTTTAAATTTAACCAAAATTAAAGCTTTTTTTCATTCACCATATTAAGTGAGGGTTTATTTGATCCTAAAATTGCTTACAGTGCATTAAGTGAAGTAGATACAAAAATAGAAGGGATGGAATTCCAGGTTTTGATTGTTGAAAATGGGAAGACTGTTAAACTCGTGCTGGTGGGAAAAATATGATGTGTTTCTTTCCCTCTGAGTTGCCCCCCCCCCCCCCCCCCCCCCCCCGAATATGCATCTCCTACCCTACAAAATGCTTTTCATTGCTGTCTGTATGTATGTGCTGTGGTCTTTCAACGACCATAAAAGAGATTTCCATCATTAATCTGCAGAGAGTTTACTAGCTTTGACTGTTCATGCCTTCTTTTGGAAGTTTATGCAATAAAAGGGTTGCTATAAATTGCATGATATAGGTCAATCTTAAAAGATGGCTGAATATAAATTTATAGTAGCCCAGGAATTTATATGAATGTACAATGACCTCTTTGGTTTCACTAGTTCTAACACAGAAAGGCCAGGGGTATAAATCTTCACATTTCAGCACATGCATGGTTCATTACCTGAGGTCAAGATGATGATTTCCTCCATAATGTTTAAGTATACCGTTAAAGTACAGCTAAGTTTGTCACAGAAAAATGTATTTTAGTCAGATGTAAGAGACCAGACACTGGATTACACCTGTATATACATCCTTCCTTATTCACTTCTCCATTACATATTTCAGACATGCCTGTAAAATATTTTGAAGAATCCCGAAGCTGTACTGCAACATGCCAGAATTTTGTGAGAACAATTACTAAATAGTCTGTTTACTGCCAAAAAAGAGGATGACACTGTGCTAAAAGTAAGGTACCAAGTGAGACTGGCTAGGAGATCACATATGATTAGAAAGCACAGAGACAGTGAGAAACTGAAATTTCTACTGAACATTTTCTGTTGGATCTGACTGTGAAAATATTGTGTTTGCTAGTGCTGGGAAGGGAGTGACAAGAGTTTTCTAGTGGAATTACCAATGGTGAAGGCATATAAAACCAAATGCTTACAATTTGACATGAAAAAAAACCAACAAAACAGGAAAACAAAAAAAAAAGATAAACCAAAAATATTTCTGCAATAAATTGCCAGTTGCCTTTAGCAAACTTGTTTTGTTGGGTTTGGTTGTGGTTTGTTTGTTTGTTTTTTTGTTTGTTTGGGGTTTTGTTTTGTTTTATTGTTTTCATTTAGTGTCCTTGACCTAAACAATAAATATCCCACATTAATGTTTTTGTCCAGATTCTCTCATGCCTTCAGCTCTTCTGACAGCTGCTGATTTCATTCACATCCATTTAAAAATGTCACTCAAGGAGGTATGCAGAATTGGCTGTTCTGCCCATCATACGCAGAGAACAGATGGCAAACTCCCCATCCTCCCCTTCCTGAGCTCTTTGAAGGCTTTGGCTTGGACAGCAAGTTGCTCTCTCAACCCTCAGTGAAAATGCTTTTCTGAGGGGCAAAAATGCCTCAACCCCCTTTTCTGCTGCACTGTAGCACAGCAGTATGGTGTGGTAATAGAATGAGATGGCATAAATGTCTTGTACTCCTGACACAGAACATGTGCAAGGAGCTGTAAGTGGTGGCTTTGCCACTGGGTATTGTGAGGAGCCAGAGCACAGTAGATTCTTGCCCTCATTGCCTTGGCTGGGTGGAGCTGTGAGCCACTGGAAAGTAGGATGAACCTCTTGCAAATGAATGTTACCTGGTAGTATCTGAAGTGCTTTATATGGGTAGACCAGCTGCAATGTTGGAGTCCAGTTCCTTCAAATGAGATGTTTTCTGGTCCATATGCAAGCAAGAACACGTGTACATAAATAAAACTGGAGTATTTGCAAGGTGTTTTAAAGCAGTTTTGTGTGGCAAAAAGCCCAAGTCCAAAGGTACAATTTAAGTCCTAATGTCAGTTAGGTTTGCAAATCCATGATTTTGGGCAGTGTGAAAGTTGTATAATTTTTAGTTTTTCCACCTGATACGGGATAGTAGAGAAGTCTTTCTCATGAGACTGATTTCACATGTCTTGTTTTAGAGGAAGAGAGTTCCTTGGTTTTGGAATTATGTCTTCAAGTGCTTTACTCTACAATGTGCATACTATAAACATGTGGCTTTTCTAGCACTGGAAAAAACCCAAAACAGATCATAATACAGAAAACTGATTTTGGTATGTTTAGCAAATGGTATAAGATCACTCTTCACTACATCATTTGCAGTGTTTTATTCTACTCTTGACTGTAATGCACAGTAGGTTTTAAAGGAATGTTCTTTACAGATAGCAAGGGAAAACTGGACTGCACTTACCTACCCAAACATAGCCACGAAAGGAATGTTTGCAAAAGGTTTGTGTAACTCCACAAAGCAACAATATTCATTCTCTTGTTCCTCAGCAGCATCTCCACAAATTGTCTTTTAACTTTCTTAGGGAGGGAAGTACTAATAACACCCACCCCCACCCCCTCCAGCCCCCTCCCCCAAACTTAAAAAGCAAAGGTTAGCATCTTCCAAACAAAAGTGCATCTCCTGGAGGAAAGGAAACGGAAATGAAAATAAATCAGTTTACAAATTGCTCTTGGTCCAACATCACTCACTTCAACAGCCACAGCTATGCTAAAGTATCCGTCACTGTCGTTTCTTTTAGCATGCATCATTTTCAGTCCTGCTGTCAAGCCTCCAGTTTGCTGATGACATTTTCCCTTTGCAGTGATGGGCATTTTGAATATGCAGAAGCAGCAGTAATAAAGTGTAGTATGGATTTCAAGGGGATTAGTCCAAAGCAGTCATCAATAATTTCTGATCTGACAGAGGTGATAACTGAGGTAAGCTGTATGACTTGAAGATTTCAGTTTGGTTAAAATCACCCTATTAGCTGCTTAATAGTGTTATTAGTCAAATAAATTAGGCTAGGATCTTCCAAATAACCTTGGCACTGTGTATATTAAGTATGCTCAGTCCTGTATTACATCCACTCTAACAGTGCATTACCAGCAGAGATGGTTGTCATATTGCATAATATTCTGAAAGTGCTTGCTTTTGGGCAGAAAAGCATATTACAGATTTCAAATAGCAGAGCATAAATCTGTTTTCAGATAAACAAATGACAACAAATCTGGTGGTAATTTATGGTACAAATGGTAGGGAGTATCAGTGACTTTTTTTTTTTTTTTTGATGCTTTCACTTGGAGCCATAATGACACAGCCTCCTTTTAGCTTGCAATCTTGCCAAACTGCTCAATTCATGCTCTCCATATCGATATGTTTCTAATGCACAAAGCACTAAATCAGTATTTTTCAAATTTAGGGACAGATTTCAGATGTAGTCACTGACCACTTCAAAGTGCAACCATAAAAATGACCCTAGAGAAAGGCAGATGGTCCTAAGAGCTGATTCCCTGATGAAATCAGTGAGAAAAATCTATTATTGTGTGATCTCTCAGCACCATGTGCCTAGTATCTCACAAGAGACATGTTAAGTACTGTTCAGTATCTGACCTGATATCTTAATATTCTAAGGAGAAACCAACAGTAAAAATGCATATACTTTTTGATGAAATATACTGGGGGGGGGGGGTGGGGGGTGTTGGAATATAACCATTTAGACTGTTTTCTCCTCCCTCAAAAAGACCCTCCAACATAATGATAACTTGTAGAGGTGGTTGGGAGCACAGGAAAAGGAAGATTTTAAGGGAAAATGTAAAAACAAAATAGAAAACCAAACACACTTGGTGGAAATGAATGCTCATACCCAGCACTGGAAAGCATCTGTATGCTAGCTGTACAAAGAATAAACATGTGTGCTCCCTTAAGTATACAAAAACATTTGTTTACAGATTGAAAAAGGAAAATGATATTTTACATCTTAGTTCATATTATGTAGCCCAGTACAAAAATATATACAATATAGATTGTAATGTTTCATTTGTATATTTGCATAACCCAGTGAGAATGGCAGCATTTTTCTTCCAGCCTTTACTTAGCAATGGCTACATAAGCACTTTGAATTTAAAACTCTGTACTGTATGTAAAGTGAGGTGCGTGCTTTTACCGCTTGTCAAAACAATCCTGAAATCCCATTTTCCTTTAATAAAGTATAGTTTTGTCCTCCAGATGTATGCTTGAATAAGATGTCATACTCTGTTTTTGTTCAGGATTGCACCCTGCTGATGTTCTTAGGCAGCAAGAAAATTACCTTATTGAAACATATTGCTGGTAGTGACTATTGTGCCAAATTTTGTATTGGTATTACACACATGACATATTCAGAGACCTTTGAGTAAGACCATGAATATCAAGTGATTGAAAAGATTATGCAGTTTTTTTTCTTCGGGTATAAAAGGTTGTGGTTCTGGATGAGTGTCTTTCAGATCAATATAATTATGTCATAAAAACACATAACAAAATAGTTACTTTGTAGCCTTTCACACTTGCCCGATTTCATACTAATTTTATTCTGAGTAGAATTATTTTCTTTAAAGTCGTTGCACAATTCATATTTTAGAGTAGGGATTGTTGTTGTAAAGTAGATGCATAATTGTAGTCTCTCTGCTAGTATAGGTAATAGATGCTTTATAATGTTTGCTCTTCTGAAGAGACGTGCATTTAAATTACGATCATGGGGTTACATAGCTGAATGTTTACACACACACACAATTTATAGATATGTGCACCCAAATTCATCTGCGCCTGTACGCACAATGGAATGAATACACTCTTTATGAATCCCATATAAACATTTTAAGAGTGCATATGTTAGTACTAAAATGAGGTGGTAGAGAGGTCTAGTTCACTTTGGGTAAAAATCCTTGAATTTCTGGCTGTAGCAGGTGTTTGGAAGCTGCAAGCAGTGTGGTAATATTAAAAATTCATGATATCTGGGTTAAAAGTGTTATTTGAATGTTGTATTTTCCCTTAGAAAAATTTAGTTATGCATGCACTAGTTTTGTGACTCTACAGAGTGATAACTCACTGCCAAAAATCATCAGAGGCAACAATTTGGCTGGCCTGGTTGGCAAAACACTGGCAATCTAGAAAGCAAAGTTATGATAGTAACTCCTGCTGGTCACTGGAGTAGCATCAGAGAGAGAAAGCTATGATTAGGGAATTTAGAAAAAGTTGAAAATAGAACTCATAAAACCATGGCTAGTTGCAGGCAAATGATAAAGTGATGCCCAGAGTGCTTCCCATTAATTTTTCACATGCTTGAGAAGCGAGTCAGGCTATCAAGAATGCCTGAATTTTCTGCTAGCTGAATTTCTTTTAAAAGAGTTGAGTTATTGACAAGCAATCCCTCCTAATACCACAATGAAATTATTCTATAAAACACCCATCTAACCCTAGCCTGTATTTACCAAGGGATGGGTGGATGCCCATAATCCTACTTTGGGTTGCTCCAAAATTCAGAAGAGGGGTTTGAAAAAGGATCCAGAATTTTCCAAGGGGCTCATCGTGGCTTTGGATCCCCTGGGTTAAGCACCTGCTAAAGCTTGTCTGATACCTAAGCCCAAAATGTCATTATAGATACATCATCTGGATTGGTTTCAGACAACTACTTGGAGATGCTCCAGACGACTATTTCCTAATAGTCTTCCAACAAGTCCAGAGTACGAAGAACATGGAGGGCATTAGAGTACGAAACCTTCATCCATCGGTAAGAAGTATTTTATGAAATGGTTTTCTGTGATGTGTTCAAACCTAATGCAATGAGCCAGGAAATCTTTTCCATAGCTTTGTTGCTGGACACAGGCTGTAATGCCAGGAGAAATGACAAGCTTGACTTTTCTCATTTTTTATGGGAATCATAACTGCCAACAATCTCTGTGGAATGGCTTTCCGTGTTTACCCCTCTGAACAGTTGCATTTATTCACATTGCAATACTAGTGTGTCAAAGTACTAAATTATACTGAACTTATGGAACAAGGAAACACCTCACTCATCTCACAGCATAGATGTCCTCAACTAAATTAGCACAGAAAAGAGTTAAGATTCAGAAATAGGGTGGGCTAGACAGATTAGGTATAGTTTAATGTGGCCTTTTCCAAAAGTATGGAATTTTAGAGGTACAGTGTCTTGTTTAGTGAAATCCATTTTCATGCTTTGTAGTATTTTACTTTAAAAGCTCATAGCTTCACTAAATTGCAGTTTCTATGCTGATGTTTTCCGTTTTATTTGGACCACATCTTTACATAAAGTACCCTCCAGCTATCTCCTACATCTCCTTTGTACCTGAACTCTGAAAACGAAAATTGTATATTAATGTGTACAGTATGGGGAATAAACACGATGAGTTAGAGACCTTTGTGCAGGTGCTGAGCTACGACCTTTTAGGAATCAAAGATGTGATGGGATGGCTTCCATGACTGGATTGTTGCAATGTGGCAGTACAGACTTTTGAGAAAGGACAGGATGCAGGATGGAAATATGAGGAGAGGGAGTCTCCATTTATGTGAGAGAGTAGCTGGAGTACATGAAGCTCTGCCTGGGGAGGGATGCCAACTAAGAGTTTATGGGTTAGGATTAAAGAGAGGACAGGTAAAGGTGACATTATAGTGGTTGTCTGCCATAGGCTGCTTGACCACAAATGAGCAGATCTGTCCACCTACCTACGGGCAAGACTAACCTCATGTTCGTAAGCCCTGGTCCTTATGGGGGACTTCCAGCACCTTGATATCTGCTGAAGTGACAAACAATCTGTAGGTGTCCTGGATTGCACTGATGATAGCTTCCTTCTCCAAGCAATTTGAGGAGCCAATCAGGAGAGATACTCTGCTTGAACTCTTACCAAAAACGAGGAGCTCATTAGAGATGTGAAGGTCAAAGGCAGTCTTGGCTGCAGTGACCATGAGATGGTGGAGTTCAGTATCCTGAGGGCAGACAGAATAGTAAGAAGCAAGCTTAAATCGCTGGATTTCTTCAGAGTAGACTGCTCTCTTCAAAAATACTCCCACATCGTAAGGCTCTGGAGAGAAAAGGGGCCCCACAAAAGCTAGTTAATATTCAAGGACCATCTCTTCCAAGCTCAAGAGATTTCTATCCTAACAAATAGGAAGTCAGGCAAAAATGCCACAAGGACTGACCAGAACAAAGAACTCTCAAAATTCAGACACAAAACGGAAGTGCACAGTGGGGAGAAGCAAGTACAGGTAACCTGATGGGGGATAGAGAGACACTGAGCACTCAAAGCCAAAGAAGGCTAATGGCATCCTGGACTGCATTAGACAAAGTATTGCCAAAGGCTCAAGGAGGGTGATCTTTCTTCTCTGCTCAGCACTGATGAGGCTACATCTGGAGGACTGTCTTCAATTCTGGCCTTCCAACCTTAACCCTTCTCCAATTCTGTGATTCTGTGAAAAAGCAAAAGACCAAACATGAAAAAGATGAAAAGAAGCAGAACAATTAGTTTGGGGCTAAACTCTGTCCTTCAGCAACGAACATGTTAAGTTTGAATGAAAAGGAAAATATCAAGGAACCTGCCTACGTCACACTGTGAAGCACATCACACTGAAGAAGATAAGACTGCTTGTCCTATCTGTGTTCGTGGGTGAATGAGATAGTGACCTTTAGAAGGAATTATCAATAGGATTGCCATTTAAATATTTATCCAAGATTTCTGCTCAGAGGCAAAATTCCAGGTGAATCACAAAAGTCACAAAATTTTCAGTCTGCCCAGTTCTAAAAGAAGAAACTCCAGGCCTTTTTGAGGATTTCTCCATGTCTATCATTAGAGCAAGTCTGCAGGGCAGCTTCATAAAACCCTGTCTTTGCTTGATTCTGTTGTCTATGAGCTTTCTTGTTACGAATCTGCCAGACAGGCACACTGCTTATTTCCTTATCCTGTTTTGGGTCAACACAACCAGATATAACATCCTATTTTGGGTCAACACAACCATATATGGCATGGGGGAGGGCATCTTGGGACAATCATCACTTATTTAGAAAAGACTCTGATGGGGGCAGGAATGAAGGCAAGGATCTGTGTTTCAGAAGCAGTGATGTTTTCTTTCTTTTCATATGTTTTACCCCAAATCCACCCCTTCTGACTTGCAAGAGGAAGAAAGAACTAAGTCTAATTTAAGACTGTAAGTCCCAGGGACACCACTAGACCGGATGGTCCAATATTCTGTATATTATAGACCATAATATCCTCCCCCTTCCCACCCAGTAAATCTCTGTGCCAAACCAAGAACTCAAGCTTACGCTGAGATGTTTTGTTCAGGACTGGCTTTTGCCCTTACGGTATTGTTTACTTTAGAACTATTGTTATAGACAAACTTCATATACAGTTAGTCTGATAATATAGGTCACTGATTTAAGCAGGACTTTGGCTACATGTAGAAGCACTACAAGTTCCCAGACCGACTCATTCTTTGCTTTTCAGCTTGAGACCCTTCGTTGTAACTTCGCCCATACCCCATCCATTTTTACAGTAGTCATTTATTTTTTGGCTATCCAGTCGAGCAAAGTGCAGCATCTATACCACCTGGACTGAGTAAATTATTATGATGACCTTTAATGATGATGGCTCAAATGCTCCACAGGTTCCTTTGAGCAGCCCAAGTTTGCTTCATGTCCCTAGATACTGGGCCAGCCCTTCAATTTTTATATCGTCATACTTTCTTTTTCCCTACTGTCATTCCACCAAACTGTTCAGAGACACATCTTTGTTATGTAATATTTGTGGCCACAAAAATTAATGTTAGTTTTCCTACTCTTGAACTAATACATGTTCACTACTTTAAAAAGCATGACCTACCCTGCTTCCACCTTCTGTAGATGTGGAAATAATTCCTTTAAATATCCTCCCTTTATAAAAGTGGATCACTTCACTGTATTTATTCCCCTTGTAAACATGTACCTCACTCTGTAATAACAACTCTTGTGCATTTATTATTCCATTATATTAATTTTATATAAATTTAAGTTCCTCCTCACTTCCTCTGCAGCACGGAGATCAATGCAGTACATGACAATTTTATTACATCAGTGTATTCATTTCCTTTATAAAAATAAATCACTCTAGTAGATTCACTGCCCCACAAGAAGTGTACCCATAGATCACTGAATTATATTAACTCCCCGCATAAATAAAAACTCTATCACTTTGCTCTCTTACTCTACAGGTAAATGTGCAAGTATTCCCCTTCATGACATACATACATGTATATGGTATTTTATTCTTAGCCACTTCATTCAGGGGCTAATACGGCAGCTGAATGTGCTTATTTCTTCATAGTAGAAAAATGATTCTCTAGAGAGTTGCAGCTAGTTATTAAAGGACTTTGGACAAGATATACATCTTGTACTCTGCAGCTTCTCTCCCTCTTTCCCTGCTTTTGCTGTCTTTCTACTCTTCTTTTGGTTTTTGGTGGTTTGTTTTTTTTTTTCCCTTAGTTTTCCTTTATTGGTTGCCTTACTGTGTTTGCTTGTTTGCTTTTGTTCATATCACAGTTTTGCTGAGAATTTAAATGAGGGCTGAGAACAACAGCAGAAATGGGGATCTAGACCTAAAAATTACGTTTCCTGCCATCTCTGAGCTGTCCCCTCATTTTTGCTTAAATTCACTGTCCTGTCTGAGCGGGCTCAGTAATGGCACTCCCTGAGGAGTCAGCCATCCGTGCTGTACTGTGCTTCACCACGTGTGAGTCACACCTTTCCCTTTGCTGCTACTCCTCCATGCCTGTGGATGCACCTGGTCCTCCATGGCACACAACAAAAAGGGGAGCAGATGAAAGCATATTACTCTGCGTGAATGTTGTCTTTTCTTTCTACTTGTCTTCCTGCTTCTCCAAGCCTTCCTGAAGCTCATTCCAGTACAACTACACTCTTAAAATACAGATTTATGTTAGAAGAACCTGGATCTGAGTTAATATAGATTGATTGAATGTTTTTATTGAATGTATTTCACATCCTCTTCCATAATCATAGAAACCCTGATGCATGGGCTGACCTAAAGAGAATCACAATCTATCAGCTGATTTCAAGTCAGAATAAGGTGATATAAACCCTCTACTTGATTCTGGGAGGAAAGACAGGGACCTTTAATCTTTTGACAAATTCTAACAGCAGCAAAGGGAAAAGAGCTATAAAAGGGTTAAAAGTAGGCAACCAAAGGAAAGCATCAAAATCAAGCAATCAAACAAAAACCCCAGACTTTCCATGTCTCTCCAGGGCTGCTAACAGTCTGCCCAGGATTTTCTTTTATCCCAAGTTTACTACATACTCCCTTGTGTCTCCTTCCTGCACCATGAAAGGTCATATGGCAGCATGATGCCATCTCTGCGGTGTACCTCTTCTCCAAGTTTTGGTCCAATGATTTCAGCATGTTTCAGACACAAATCGTTCTAAATTTGCTGAGATCTGAGAAAATGTAATACTTGGATTTCTTTATGTTTTGGTAACTGTCAGGGAAAGGTCTGCTCTGTTGAAACTTCTAACAGCTTTTCCAGTACAAATACTGAACTATGCTTTTGCTTATTGCAACATGAAAATTACACTCATTCATACTGTTATTTGTTGCAGTTTGATAGTGTGGTATTTCTACCTGAAATTCTGACAATCCTGCTTGCTTTTTTTAGCCCTTAGCAAGGTATTTTACCTCGCAGTTTGAGGTAAAAGATACAAGATTAGCATTTTGATTCTCTTCCGACAAATACTGCAGGATTAAATTCTGAGGAATATAAATATATTCACAGGAAGACATTAGTCATATCAGTTAAACTTTTATAATGCTTTGAATCAGTATTGATAAAATTGCACTAGAACTGTGAAGGTTTTTTTTTCTGATCTCTTTCCCTATATACCTATATGTATACAGAATCAACAGGCAACATGTGGACATCCAAAAGGGATAAATTCACATCCCTTTATCCTTCTAACAAGGTGGTGGTCATAGAAGAGGATCCTAAGTGCTTGAAGCTTGCCACCCAGTTTGTTTCCATAATTGTTTGCAACTGATTATTTTTGAAGTAGCCACTTCTGTGGTGGTGGGTAATCTCTGCTTTCCCATTCATGTCATGACAAACCACGACAAAACAAACAAAACCCAGCAAGAAATGCAGTCAGGAACCTCACCTGTCTTGTGGTTTTTTAGTCAAACGGTCTGCCTTGTGCTGTATTTTCAAAGTAGCATTCTGCCTAATTGATATAGACAACCAAGTTATCTGCTCAGTGTAGTAATTGGTAAAGTAGCTGAGTTGTCCCTGCAAATCTCACTGGAAGGGCACTCATGTGCAAGGTGTGCAGAAGCACTACGCAGGAATCAGAGCCCCCAGAAGCCACTGCACCCCCGACCTGGAGTCCCCAGTCCATGATGAGCAGTGTGAAAGGGAGAGAAGACAGGAAGGCAGAAAACAGGAAAAGAAGGTCCGTGTGGTTTTATCTAGAGAGGGAGTTAAAAAAACAAACAGAAACCAACAACTTACAAAAGACAAACATTCTACTAAAAAACTACAACGCAAGTTCAAGCATTGGGGCCCTCACAGTAGGAAACTGGTCACATGGGTAACATCATGAAATTTTACTGCAAAATATCCTTTTTTTTTTCTTATTTGAAAAGACAAATTATTAGCATTTTTAAACAATTTCAATATGTTTAATGGCTGAAAGTTAAGCTCAAACTGTTCCGCTTACTGAATAAAGTGCTAGGTCTGTAAACAGGAATCTTAAGTTACCCCAAGAGTACACTCATTTTAAATTTTACTTGAAAGCGGGATGTACGTTTATTACAATTTCAAACAAAATGCTAATGCCATTAAACAAATGAGGTTTAGGCAAATTAACTGCATTTTAATATTCTGAAAGCCTATGATATAGGACATTGTGTTACGAAACATTGGCTAGAAGTATCAGTTGCAAGTGGGATTTTCATTGCTGTGAATCTCAGGAGAATATTTGTAATTAGTATCATTTGCCTAATACTTCAGGTTAATTAGAATATTTAATTGAATAGCTGTAATCTTCAGAGATGACTATATTATGATCAAATTAGTACCATCACAGCACACGCTGATCACTGCTGCAGCCTGCCTCACTTCTGCTAGCTATTCAGCCCTCTGGAGCGTTCAGCAACATAAGAAAAAATCTGTTTCTTACACTTTTGAATTTTAATGATCCATTTGAACTCTGCCATCAACATTTAATTATTCTAGAAAAAAAAAAGTCCCAAACATGGCTCCCATATGGCATGTTGGCAAATACACTTGCCCACATTGGAGTCTGCACCTCTCCAGCAGCTCTGTGAAGAGATTTAGCTTTTTTTTTTTGAATGCAAGAAGGCCTTTTCTAATAGTGTTTGCAAATACGGACCATATGAAGCTTCACAGAAAAGGTTACTAGGATACTATTGAAATACTATTAGGAACAGATGAATTGATTTTTAGAATGTTACAATGGATTTAATCCTGTAATGTCTACTACTGGACTTTTGTATTGTGTCCAAAAGGTTTGAAGGAGTCAGGTGCCTCTGTAACTAAACCTTGTTAGCTAGAAATGCAATTAATTTTGGGGGGAGAAGGGTAAAGGAGGAGAGGTAGAACGGATGGAGAATGCATACTTAAGTCTGTGCAGCCAAATCACAGATGCTGAGTTCCTGACCTAACCAGTTGCTGTTGTTTCTTTTTCTATAAATACATATATTTAGCAGCTGCAGATATTCTAGGGGTTAAACATTCACTGCTGTGGAAGCACTAGGGCCGAAATCCTGTTACACTAAACAAGCTGGATCTGCCCACCTAATTCCTCTCTCGTCGCATAAGGGTATCACCAAAAAAAAAAATGTCAAGAGAGTAAGCTGGGCATGCTACAAAGGACGTTGTTTACACAGAGGGGTCCCAGCTCTCAGGAAAGCTTTCCTCCTTCTCCCCTCTCCAAGATGCTTCAGGATATGCAGCCTAAGAGGTCAGTTCTGTACAAATCGGTACAACAGCAATGTAAAACTGATCGTGGCTTTAAAATATTTTTGAAACTGATGCTATGCTGCAAATTGGTCCACAGTGAATTATTATCTGGGGAAGGGAGGGAGAGGAGGAGGAAGAGAGATCAGTTTTAGGAGAGATGCTCTAACCTGCTGCCTGCAAGTGAAACGAACATAAATATTTCCATGTTTCAATTTGATAGGTACATATTGCTACTTCATAATTTTTCAGTGTGGATGTACAGCGTGGTACATAAAGCTGAGGCTTAATTCTCAAATCTGGAGTGTTATTGTCCTACAGAAGACAGTAAACTAACAAAATCTTCACAGTCCTTTTTGGGACCATCTCACCTGTTGACACATGAGTAAACAAAGCAGCTAACAAATATTTCAGGAAACTAAGATGTACACAAGGTAGTGTAAGTAAATCCTGAACAAAAAGTTTGTTATTTTCAGTAGGTAGGCAGAGAAAGCTAGAACAACCACTTCTATTAAAATAAAAACAGTTTTCAAGAATGTTATTTGAAAAAAAATCTCCATTTGGTAAGGAGCACGTCTTTATTTTGAATGGATTTTGTTTTCCCACATTGTAAGCACCGTATTTTATTTATGCGCTTATAAATATTTATTTATGCACTTACAAATGGTCATTTATATATTGAAAGTTTGCAAGAAAGGCAAAAATGTTCAGTTTCATTATGAAAAACATTCACATTTGTCTCATCCCCTCTCAGAAAATTAGCCTGTTCTCAAGTTTGCTTTGAGGTATGAAAATCCTACAATCATGGTTAGTATATCATTCCATTAAAAAAATGTTTCTCATCTTTGGTGTCTAGTGGATGTTTCATTCATACTCAGTAGAAAACAATTAGATAAAAAAGGCAGTCCTGTCAAATCACTGCCATTAAAATGAAAATGATAAAAGTTATAAATCCTGCATTTAAAAAAGAATCATAAGGTTTTTCTCACCTCTTTTATTTTTGATCTTAAGAAAGTAAGCAGGAAAAGGTGTTTAATTTTCAGAGAAGAGCTTTCTGTCTGGGCTAAATTTACCTTCTAATAAATAATAGCAATAATATTAGTCAGTATTGGACAATGATATACCCTTCCTCAAAACTAAAATAAATTGAAACAGGGCAAAGAAAGAAGCTGTATTCCTAGGAAGAATGCTTTATTATCCAAGTTTTTATTTTCATTCTCCTCCCAAATGATGATTTAATATCCGTTCTTAATATGCAGTCTAAAAAGCACCTTGAGAATTCACTTTAATGGCTAGTGTACTGCATAATTGTGGTCTTTCTTGTAAGAAAGCTTGCAAAATTGATGATTACAGAAAGAAATGAAGAGTGTTGTATATATAGACTTATATATTGTGCTGCCATGAAAACTGGTCTTAAAAACCTCTTCACAAAACCTGCTTTAATGTTCTGGATCTAATGCTGTATTTTTATTTTTTAATATGTATATATCTTAAAATACATATTTACTTCTGCTGTTTACAAGCATCTGCTATCAGCAGCTATAAGCAATCACTAATCTTGAATAGCAGCACTGTGGTGTAGTTTCCTTCACAGAGGTGCTCCCTGAACATGAAAAACTCCTTTAGAATTAAAAAATCTGCTCCACTAATTGTAGAACAAATTTTCAACAGCCCTCTTTGAGAATCCCAGCTCTAAAGTATTCTCCCATCTATTAAACAGATGGCAGATAAGATTGTAAACATATTTGCTTCATATTGAATAGATAGTTTCTGGCATAATACTAATTAACAAATTAAATGGCTGACTTTCTGCATCACATTAGAGTTAAAACCACTTTGTAAGTTTGTCTTTGGTAGTTATTTACTTTGACAATAGCGTGCAGTGAAAAACTGCTAAATGTTTTCTTAGCAACATTATGCATTGGGTAGTTTTCTTTTTTAAAACTCTATATTTTATTATAATTCATTTGACTTTCATTACAGTCACTCATTACAAAATGTATGTGCATTTAATCCATTTCCAAGGGCTGCATATTTTTCCAATCCCATTCTGTACCACAATGATAATGTCTTTGGTATATGCAAGTATGCATGAAATTTAGGCATTGTCTTTACTCATTTTCTGATAGTTTAGCATGGACTGTTCTGAAAGAAGGAAAGCTAACAAAATGCTAGCAGAGGCAGATAAGAATGTGAAGAAGGTTTCATTTTCCTTCCTTTAAAAAATCTGTACTGTGAATATCTGTTTTATTATGAGTACAAATAGGATTATCTCTATGATGATGGCATGCTATGCTATGATGCTGGATTAATTCATACCTTCTTTGTTCTCTTCATTAATCCATGTAGAGAGCTGGTCACACCAGAAATTTTAATTCCAAATTTACTTTCACCAGGCTATCATCAAAGCAGAGAAAACAGCCACATTTCCCTTTTTGGTTTTGGAAATATTAGGAAAATATTAAGAAAACCGAGTTTACTTTCAAAACTAAACTCACCATTTGTTGTTGAAAATATTTTCATGGTCCAATTGTGAATATACACAAAATGGCTGCAGAACTCAGGATAGCAAATTTTAAACTTTATTTCAGATTAATTTGCGACTGTCTCTGTTTTTAAATAGAACAAACCAAATACCTGAAAAAAAAAAATATAACATTTTTAAACTTTGGAACTCACAATAAAATTTCTTCAAGAACACAGCTGTAAATGCTGAAACAGGTCAAATTCATTTAATTTCCTTTAGAGGTATAATAAAAAGAAACAGTTATATAAATACAGTGATTAATTCATACATGTTACAGCTGATGCCCAAGGTTATTCAAAGATTAAAATACCCCATAGAAGGCAAAGATGATAGACACCTCTTCCCCCTGCTCTCCCTCCCCTCTTCAAGGCAGCTAGCAGTAGAATAAAGAAAGATTTTTTTTCAAACAACCAGAGAATGTTGGTAGTGGTGTTGAAAAGCGTTCATTGTTCAAATCCAAAACTTCTTGCAGGAAAGGCTTGGTATCATTTAAAAAAAGCAAAATCAAACAAACAAATACATATTTATAAAACCGTGAGGAGGCTTTGAAATTACTAGCAGTGTTTTATCCTGTCATTTTTGAAAATATAAACTAAATATTTTGACATGTAAACTCAGTTAAAATATACCTGAAAATGGCCAAAATTAAAGCGAAACCTTTGATAACTATTGGAAAAAATACTAAAGTTGGCTACTCTCTAAAGTTGACTTTTTTTCATTAACTATTTTTGAGAATTCAACTTCTTATCCTGTCTGGGTATGATAAACTGTTGCAATTCAAGCAAGTGCACACACCAGAGGACTGTTTTATCACTGGTTATTAGTTATATCATGGGCAATCATATTCATATTAATATTTCCTATTATTCTACATTATATTTAGTAATCCTGTTGTTCTAAGTACATTTTGATGCATTTTAAGTTTTAGAGGTATCTTTGTTCTCCTCTGTATCATGCTAGGAAAACCTGAAAGCTGAAATTTCTCAAAGGATGTCATAGTTTTAGCCAAAAGTCTTCCAGGTAAATCACTAGCCCTATTTTCAGTGATCAGATACATAATCCCAGGAATAACCACAAATGTATTGCCTACAATTGCAGTCCTGATTTTGCTATTCATGGACTTAAACTAAGTGTTGTGACTCATCCTATTTGACTTTCCTACTGGAAAAGAAAGAAAGCAGATGCATATTCCTCCTGTAGTTTAGGGCAGAGTATTGCATTAGTGGATATGCATATCCACCAAATCAACAGAGCTTTTCTGAAAACGTATGACACATTGAGGTTCAGCTTCTTACATATTTATTTTCCTGGAAGAAATCAAGAAAAAAAAAATGCATCTGGCTGTGGTACAAATTCATAGCCATTAGAAAGTTTTATAATCATGTGGTGTAGTCTTCCTGTAAGAGTGACACTGCATACATAGTGTGGTACCATTCCAGAGGCACTGTCTGAAATCCCAGAAGCATTTTACCTGTGTTAAGATATCACTGAGGTTGAATTAAGTAGCAATCATCTTATTCAGGGCTACTCAGCTCTGGTAATTTGTGCACCAGTATAACTCCTACCGGTTCTGGAGCTACGCTGGAATATAGCTCATTGCTACCTGTTCTCCAGGCAAGTAGGTTAATGCAGTCTACTTCAGTAACACAAAATACAAAGTGATTTGAAAATGGCCTTTTTAACCTTGCATTGCCTTAACCCCTTACACATGCAACTTCTTCAGGTGCACCAAATATACCTTATGGCAGTTCAGAATCAAAAGCTCAGTGCCTGAACAGTTATGGATGAAAAAATAATTTGCATTTTGATACTTAAGAATCATTTATGTTGGGAAGCTAAATTCCTTCAATGCCTGGAGGTATCAAGACTATCCTCCTGCTCAAAGCAAGTCTAATTTCCAAATTATATCTTATTTGACATGGTCTCATACCATCAGGTTTTGAGTATATTTAAGATGAAGCTTTCAGAACTTCTGAGGGCAACCTGTGCCAATGCTTAACCCCTCTTACAGGATGAAATTGTTTTCTTATGTTTAAATGGAATTTCCCTTGCTACAGTTCCCTTGAGTTGTTGACAATGTTTTTGCCAATGCAGCCCAGTATGCTATGGGCCTCTTCCCTGTCTTGAGAAAAGAAAGCATATTCATTTTTCCAGAACTGCAACTTTACAGCCTGCTGTTTCCTGGATTTGCCTTTCCATCTTAAAGGTGAATTTAACATTTACATTTTTTTGAGAATGACTTTACAATGACATTGGGAAGCTGCCTCAGCAATGCTAGATGGATCTCATGCAGTCCTATGGATGTCCATTTTACACAGTAGTCCCATACTTAGTTATCCTCGTTTGCAGAAAGTGGTTCTCTCTCTTGAAGTCTGCCACTAATGACATGTAAGACTTAAAAGCAGATACAGCTTCCCAAGGCACAGAGGAATTCTCCGTTTTTCATGTGACACATCGCTTTAGTGACTTTCTTTAGTGGGCCCATGTTTTCCTTAGTCTCCCAATGTACCTAAAAAGGCCCATACTCTTTCCAGTTGCAACTCCAGCCAAGGTATGGCCATCCAAATTGCACTCCTGCAAGTAAACATGATGTTTCTATATTCCTACTAGGTAGCTTGTTCATGCTTCTGCCACCCATACACATCCATTAGCATCTGAATTCAGTTAGGATTTGTGTCTCTGAATAAGAATTAGTAAATGGACCAAAAGAAGGAAATAAAGAAAAATAAAAGAAAAAGAAAAAAAAAAAGGATTTTTAAAAGTAACTTTTTTTTTATATATATACTGGCTTCTGTAGTTTTCACATGTGAGCTTGAAGCCTTTGATAAGTCTTTGGTCAGTGCAATTTGTACTGTCTTACTCAAAGTAATTGTTTGTTTGCACCTTTTAAGATAAGGACAGTCAAAGAGAAAAACTGAATTTAGTTTATTGTCAAACAGATCTAAGACTTGAACTAGAAAGATTAGGTGGTAAAACTAGCACAGGACTTAAGCAGAAATTCCTATCTTGTATGGGTTATGTATTCCTGTTTAATATTAATTCAAGCTTCTGTATAGCCTATATAAGCCTGTATGAGTTTATCATATATAAAAGGAAAGATCTGATGTATGGCTGAAATAAAATTAAAGAGAAAATGAAAATTAAAGAGCTAGTTTTTCATCTAGAAATAACAGAGGTGAAAAGACAGCCTTTGCCATCACATTCTGATTCAGAAGGCCAAGGTCCAGGATTAACAGCAATAAGTGGCTACACCAAGTTCTCATATGTGCAAGAAAGCAGAATTATAGCTGCACAGACAGCCATTAGTTCTGTGCTTTACTTCTTTGAAAAGCATACTTTGAAAATTTCATAATATTTCAAGCAAATTATCTGTGAAATTACAATTTGAAAAAAAGCAAAATCTTTGTCTTGTGATACTGTAACAAAACACTGGTCTTCAGTTCAGAGTTTCTACATCAACTGCATCTAAAGGCATCAGTAAAAATTTCTCAGTAACAGATTATTTATTTCAGTTGACACTAGAGCAGGATTGGTTTCTTGAGGACATTTGCAGTGGTGTGGTATGACCCAGAGAGCTTCTACTTTTTTTTTTTTTTTTTTTTGCAGATTTGGAAATGAGGTGTAGAGAGGATTTGTCTCACCTCCCTTTCAAGTGTGATCCCTTTTGTCTCACCATTCTGACCTTCCACACTTGCTTCTGTCAATGGTTCCTGACCCTATTTTTTACTTACATTTAGACAATCTCAGACTTTGTGATCTTCATCCCTATGCAATTTTCTTATCCAAATAGCCTTCTTATTTCTTCAAGTTATACCCTTCAGTATATTACCCCATAACTGGCATGCATCTCCTTCTTCTCACCTAGCAAGCTTCCAGGCCACATCTCTGACCCATCATTTTTTTCTTCTTAGCTTCCTTCCTTATGGGTCCTCTCCCTCAAATTGCTTATCCCAAACTCTACGCAGTCCATGATAGTTATGCCATTTAATGCCAGCATACAATAATGGTATCTAGTCCCGAAGCCCATTGTACTCGCTTAGATAGCCCTTGCTTTCATCAGCTTCAACCTAAAATTTACAGTTCACTTTGAAAATTTGCATGTATCTTCTATGCTAAAACATAGAAAATATGAAGTTCTTGGTCAAGATTAATTATTATAATAAGAGCACAAAGGGCAAAATACTGTACACTGTATACTGATCAATCCCTTTGTATTAATGATTTAATCTTACAAAGCACTTATAAATGTGCTTAATTATTAGCATTCCAAATAGACTAAGTAGAAATAGCCTGGTAAGGTCAATGGTAAATAATATTTCTGTTTGGATGTTCAGCTATACTTAAAATAGAACATTTAAAAAATGTTTCTTAATATTATATTAAGCTCAAAAGAATTTCCAGGCCATTTTACCAATTTAAAAGAATGTGTGTTTCATGCAGTGCAAAGGATATATTCTTTTATTTTATAGATATATATTATAGATTTATATTAAATATGCATATAAATTATTTATATTATTTTATAGATATATGTTTTAAAAATATTTTCTGTTTGTGTACATGTGCCTTCCATGATGGGGCTTGGCCTTCTATGATGGAGCTACGGAACTGATGGACAGGGGTAGAGCAGTTGATGTCATCTACCTGGACTTGTGCAAAGCGTTCGACACTGTCCCACACGACATCCTTGTCTCTAAATTGGAGAGACATCAATTTGATGGATGGACCACTTGGTGGATAAAGAACTGGCTGGGTGGCCACAGCAAAGAGTTGTGGTCAGTAGCTCAATGTCCAGCTGGAGACCAGTAACGAGTGGTGTCCCTCAGGGATCGGTGTTGGGACTGGTCTTGTTCAACATCTTTGTCACTGACATGGACAGTGGGATTGAGTGCACCCTCAGCAAGTTTGCCAATGACACCAAGCTGTGTGGTTCCGTTGATACCCTGGAGGGAAGGAATGCCATCCAGAGGGACCTCAACATGCTTGTGAGGTGGGCTGATGCCAACCTCATGAAGTTTAACCATGCCAAGTGCAAGGTCCTACACCTGGGTCGGAGCAATCCCAGGCACAGCTACAGGTTGGGCAGAGAAGAGATTCAGAGCAGCCCTGCAGAGAAGGACTTGGGGGTGTTGGGTGATGAGAAAATGAATATAAGCCAGCTTCAGTGTGCGCTTGCAGCCAGGAAAGCCGACCGTATCCTGGGCTGCATCAAAAGGAACGTGACCAGCAGGTCGAAGGAGGTGATCCTGCCCCTCTACTCTGCTCTCATGAGACCTCACCTGGAGTATTGTGTGCAGTTCTGGTGTCCTCAACATAAAAAGGACATGGAACTGTTGGAACAAGTCCAGAGAAGGGCCACGAGGATGATCAGGGGACTGGAGCACCTCCTGTATGAAGACAGGCTGAGGAAGTTGGGGCTGTTCAGCCTGGAGAAGAGAAGGCTGTGTGGAGACCTCATAGCAGCCTTCCAGTATCTGAAGAGGGCCTACAGGGATGCTGGGGATGGAATCTTCATTAGGTCATTAGGGACTGTAGTGACAGGACAAGGGGTAACAGGTTAAAACTTCAACAGGGGAAGTTTAGATTTCATATAAGGAAAAAATTCTTTCCTGTTAGGGTGGTGAGGCACTGGGAGGTTGTGAATGCTCCATCCCTGGTGTTGTTCAAGGCCAGGCTGGACAGAGCCTTGGGTGAGATGGCTTAGTGTGAGGTGTCCCTGCCAATGGCAGGGGGTTGGACCTAGATGATCTTAATGTCCTTTCCAACCCTAACTATTTTACGATTCTATGATTCTGTGTGGTCCCAAAGAGCCATACAAGTTATTAGTTCACTGAAAAACATGTTTCCAAAAAAAACCAGCTTTAAAATATTACAAGTAAATAATATAAGCTTTTTGAAAATAAGTATAGTAAGTCCAGGTAAAAATAGAAAAAGACCAAGCAGACTTGCCCTGTGTCAAGTCAGCTTGAGAGGTTGGTTCACTTAGGCCATAGTTTACAGAAGAGTGGCAGCATGGTAGATTTTAGATCTGAACAGCACTTCCACAGCTTTTCAGGTATTCTGTCGGTCCAGCAGCCTGAATACTTTTACTCTAATTGGTTCCCATAAAGAAAGATCTCATGCCATGCAAATTGCTGAGAGATTGCAGGAAAGAGGTCTATCTTGTGGATAACTTCAGCTGCATACTTTTGATACCCAGACCTACTGTTATCCTAATTTGTATGACTCAACCAAGTTATCGTTGATTACTCCACTACTACGTCTGCATTTATCTCCAGCCATTGGTGGGGTTACTTTTGCATGAGGCCTTGACGCACCTGTCTAATGTATCTAGTTACAGATATGAAAAAATCTTGGGAAGATCCCTTGGCTCTTTGTAGCTTCTAAGTAGCTTTGCAAATCTGTCAGGCCTCGATGCAAAGCGTATAGTACGAACAGGCCCATTTATTTTCAGTGCAACAATAAAGCTTGGTTTTAAGTCTCACTGAAATTAATCATAGGCATAAATGCATTGGCTGGACAGGAATGGATTTCTGAATTGTATTGAATATGTTTTGGTAGTGAATCTAATCATTCTGTTGCTCACTTACAAGTGGGAGGGAGCCAACATACAGCTAAAACTGCTCAGCTGAGGCAAAGTTTTGACTTGTTAACCCTTCGTAGAAAGCGCTTGCCTTTCTCCTTGCATTGCTCCATTTACACAGATCTGAGTATCTGAACATGGAACAACCATTGATATACTACACTGACAACATAAGGCTTCCCTAGAGGGGATAGGGAACTAATTACTCTTTCAGCTATGGCCACTGTCACAAGGTGAAGGACCTTTCAAGAACTTTCCTTCTTTTTGCTTCTTCTCTCCTTTATCACTAAGTCAAGAATACCACTAAATGATTCGCTTTCCAGAGCCATGATATAAACATTTATTTTAATGTTTAATGAGCATGGGAAGTACGATTTATACTCTCATATATCAACAAATAATATTTATTCATACTACTGTAAATAAAAATTATCTATTAACATGTCAATTTACTTTTAAAACCTCAATACTTGAATCTAAATTAAGAATTAGACAACTCAGTAAAATGCATCTCTTAAAGCTATCAAGCATTAAATTCTTTTCTTACAAGCTGAATAAAATCCAAGTTAGTTTAGGGGAAAAAGAAGATATTTATTTGGTATTGCGTGTCATTTGTCCTTATAATTTTCAAGTAAAAAAAAAACCCAAACTGTAAAACACCACAGTATTTATGGCATATTTTATTGTGATACAAGATAGATAAAATGTAAACAAACTGTGGGAGTACTGGTATTTAAAATGTTGCAGAGTCAGTCAATTTCCAAGTTTGAAAATATCTTGCCCAACTTCACAAATATGGAATTTTTATTTTGAAAATAAAATATATTTCTGAATATAAGGCCCAGGAACTGGAAAACTTGTGTTGCAGGTTGATTTTTTGTTCATTTTCAAAGGAGAGGGTTCCACTTTTTATGCATTCAGTACATCGGAGAATGGGAAATTTTGCCTGACACTTGAAAATACTTTCACACATTGTCCACCCGAACAAGAACCAGACATTGCTGCTGATTGAACAGCAAAATTTCACATTGATTTCAGTATGCTTTTTATTTCATCCTTTGCATAAAATAACTATGTATGGATACTGGATAGGAAATTCTTTCTGGTCTTCAGAAGAAGAGACCAGAAGAAAACATTTAGCAAAAGCTGGAGGCTGTGAATGGCGAGATGAGGCAGAGGAACCTGGCTCTTTATGGGCTTAATAATTTTACAGCACTACTGACTCTTGGCTGCTGCATGAGAAGTATGTGCAGGAGTACACTGAGATGTTGACTACCTGTACCTGTACGCAGAAATAAATCTATTCTTTACGAAACACCCCTACAGTTTCTGTAGTTTAGAAAAGTCTGAGTGTTTGAGAAAAAAAGTGAGCCCCTGTTACTTGTGAAGTTCTTCCTTTGTCAGATCGAAAATAGTTCAAGTTTTGACAACATTTGCTTGGATTTCTGGAGACAAGTCCAAAATTTGAACAGAAGAGTGATTAGGAATTATTAAATACAGAAAGAAGCAGACTTCTGCCACTAGAGTTATAGAAATGAATCCTGCACCTTTTGGAATAACAAGGGAAATGGTAAACTCTCAAGGAATGGGTTAGTTTTGAAATGAATGTGGTGTTTCTCCATGGTGCTGTCTTTGTGCTGTTTAATTCTTCTGAGGTGTTTAAATATGAGCTGCCCTCAGCATCTGCATGGAAACTATGAGGAAGCTGTGAAAACCAGGAAGTATTTAGTTCAAGCACTACCAGATTAAACATTTCCACACAAGAAATGCCTTAAATTTGGACATAAGAAATTATATGTGTATAACTACAGGCATAATTTTATTTATTTGTTTTTATGTTTATTCTTTCCTCGGCCTAGTTAAAATTCCTGCAGTTGCTGCTGTGTTGCAAGAAGGGAAGATGTGCACAGGAGTAGCTGAAGACATTATATACAGAACAAGTGTAGAACATGACTGTCTTCCTTTAGAAGGCCAGTGGGAATATTTTATCCAGTCAGAACCTCCTACTTCATATTTAGAAAACCAAATGTTTTTCTTTCCTAGTGTGAAAGGTGTATTTGGATGCTGTGCAAGGTGCTTAGCTGTTATCAGTTTTTAGCCCATCAATACACATTCACATCTCCCACAGTAATAACATCTCTTCTTCCCCTTGCTGCATGTAGAGAAGATCCTTCTCAGAGCACAACATGTCATACAAAATAATAGAAATAAAATATCTGCAATGTAAGAACAAGAAGATTCATGATAATCATTATTAGAAACTTTATCTGATATTTACTTAAGATTTCTTCAAATATCCGTTGGTTTATATTGCTTGCACATGGATGTTTCATTTAATTTTATAACATAACTAAACCTAGGAATAATTTTAGCACTGTAATTCCCAGGTTATACAGCATAGTGCTCATCTATATGGAATTGCTTCTGCACCAAAGTAATTTTGTGAAATGCTAGCACTGTGTGAAAATTCCTTGACAAAGTCATGTAGGTGCATTTTTTTGGTAAATAAAGTATGACACCAATTCTTTAGACAATGAAAAAAAGGCAGACATTATTGGGAGGAGGCAAGGTTTATTATTTTTTGGTTTGGGTGTTCTTCCTAAAATGGATATACATAAAACTGATAGGATCCAACTACCCACATGTGAGTTTCCCATGTATCATTTTCTTGGGAATACTTAGTCAGCAGGTTAGGTTTAATAGAGATTACACTCCTCTTCCTACCCCACTCCCTGCAAGTGTTATAAAACTTTTTACACTATAAACCATTAGTTGGACTGAGGACTCTGGCAATGAACCCAAATTAAATATGGACCATTGAATTTGTTTACACAGGAGGAAGGAGACTTGAAAAGAGATGGGTGAAGATAGTTCTGGTTTCTGTTTGTCAGTCCTGAGAACTAGGGTCTGTTTGCTCGTATGATGGCCACACCTACAGCATACCGCTGCAGTACATCTAGGTCTTATTTATTCCCTTGCGTCTGGCATAATACAGTAAAAAACCCAAGCTATCAAAAACAAAACAAAGAGTGTAAGTGACACCGTTGGTTGAAAGATACCAGATGCACTCTGTGAAATACACTGATTGTGGGTGTTTGCAGCCTTGAAGTAGTCGTTTTCCCACTTCTAGATCCAGCCGTTTTAGTTTGTTCTGAGTTTGTCTTTGAGTTTCAGATCCTTATGGAACCTAGACTCTAGACAAGCTCCACAAAGTGATTTTTAACTTTTTAGTACAGCTGCCTGCTCCAGATGTTCCCCTGGATGGTCCCTCCTCCAGGGTCTGACCCACACCCAGCTCTCAGGAGAACTTCATGTTCCATGTTTTTTTCTGAAACAACATGTAAAGCAGTCTGTCTCACCCAGAACAATCCCCCCTCCCTCCTGAAAAGCACGCCAAAGAAGTCATTTGTTATCTGTAGAAAATTATGGGTCTGCTGGTATTCAATTAGTAATGTGTATTGCATCTCTTTTGAAGTCATAAACATGTTTACAGAAGCTGGAGGCTCTCCTGGATGATGTGTTTCTTTTCCTGGTTTGACTGCTGGCTGTGCATCAGTTTGTATATATTTAAAATCTAAAAAAAAAAAAAAAAAAATTAAAAATCTGCATCTGTTCCAGAGCAACTTGAAACTGAAACACTTATGTTTAACTGTGAAATTAATTTGGGAAAGAATAGAAAGATACAATATAGCTAGGACATCTGTTGAAAACCCTTAGCTATGTGGTGGTTGCCTTAGATTTAATATAAGGACTAAGACTCATGACTCCTCAAGGAACATGCTATCCAAAGAAATTCTGAGTTGCTCTTTCTTCCACTCCCTGAATATTTAATTACTTACACAAACTGTTCATAACAGGAGAAACTAAGTAGAGCAGGATCATTGTGTATCATTCCTGGTGTGTGCCTTCACCCATTGAACACCCTCCTTTGCAGCACAGACAGAACTTTTAACTGGAGTTTTTCATTTAAACTGTTTAATTCTCACAAAATGTATGAAACTAATCAACATTGTCACCAGATTTTAGTTGATAATTTACTGAATCTTCCCCAAAACATATTAGTAAAAATGGCTGAGAAATACTGAAGGATTTGACTTTATGGGTGTCATTCAGGATTCCAAATTGACTATATATGCTCATCAATATATGTAATCCTGAAAAGAAAACCCAGAAAGAATTTTCTTCCTCTTCAATTCTTCCATGGTGCTGTCACTCATACAAATATGGGAAAAATGTAACATAATACCTTTTATGTGAATACTTTGCTTAAAATGGACAATGAAATATTTTTAGAGCCAAGTTTAAGTTTACATTATTAATTTTATGCTGCAGTTCTTCAAAGTGTTTTTTGTAGTCAGTTAATATTTGAAAATTAAATTATTTTATTTTGAAACCTATACCATTAGGCTTTTAATATTTCCCTGCACTTCAATGATGAAATTTACTTCTTGCCACGCAACAGCATATTTTTTGTCTACACTGTACCGAATGTACACCAGCCTATGTAGACATGACCATTTTCAAAGCTTTTGTTCTGGAATTATGTGTCACATCTGTTACGGCAATATAATGCTTTCATTCTATTTATGTGCTTTAGCTGTGTAGTACAGATATAACCCTCCTTCATTACAAAACAAAGCATCGATATTGTCTGATTACAAAATTTATTCTATCAACATTTATTTTAGAAGAGTATATACAAGTAAGAGACCATTTCCTAGTCCTTTGTGAAACCATCTCTTCCTGTACAAGGTTTATTTGCCATTAGTAAATAAAAACGTCTAGAAGATTTATTTGCCAGATGTAAATAACTTGCTCTTAATTGTTTAATAATTACACATAGTGATATTTTTCATATAATAACCAAATGATGCGTTATACATTGTTATTCTTGAAAAGTGAAGTTTATTTTTCATCAGCAAAAAATAAAAGTCAACTATATCAGGTTTTACCAAAATGTCCAGAGAGCAAGGTGAGAATAGAAGGCTCTTTCTCATGAATTCAGATATTTTGGAAATTTTAGATCTCTAGATGACATACATGGCGGTGATTCCTATAACAATAACTTGTTAATTCACCTTGATTATTGTATTGCATCAGTGAGTCTTTCTGAGATTTCAGCCAGCATTTTGGAAGGATTCTGATGTTGTACCTGATGTGTGTTACTGCTGCTTTTAAAATCAGTGCACAGAACTACCCTTTCTTCAAAACTGAATTGGTCATACTATTACTGAAAATGACAACAAATATGCTGATGCCTTTTGAGAATTTTGAAGGTATTTTTTTTTAATTACTTTTGAAATTTTTGATATACAGGTAGGGGTTATCTATGAACCAAACATCACCTGCCTCCTAAGTGATAAACATGGTCAGGTTTCACTGAAAGCAAAGTGGCAAAATGAGCTCAGGAGCTTGCAGCAGCTATCGCATGATCTTTCTTGGTTTTAATAAAAATTCATAAATTGATCCAAATTAAGTTAAAAAAATAAACAACCTGTCATAGCAGAAAGAACCATTTTTTCTTCTCACACAAAGGGAAAAAAAATAACTATGTTCAAAGACATCTGATACTCATATCTTAGCCTCCAAATCATTTAACAAAAGAAAACCCCACCAAACAAACCCATACCCACACCTTTGACTTCTCAAGGAAGAATACTTTTTTACCTCTGATTTTTTTTTTTCACTGTCATGAAAAATGGCAAAAAAAAAAAAAGGCAAAAAAAAAATCACAAAAATAACCTACCTCTGGGTGAGTCCCAAAATATTTTTTTTTTTCTTTTGGGGAGAGAGTAAACTGGGAGGAATGCCATCCTTATTGATTTCCCCAGAATTGCTATTATATTTATTTATTTATTGTGCAGCTAAGAAAACTCGCTGTGGGTATGTTGGATCACCCTCTGTGATGTGGCAGTACGCATAAGATCAGTGGCTTTCTGTAACTCCCCTGCTTAACATTCAACAGACTTGGAGAGGATCTAAATGTAAAACCTGGCTCTGAAACACCACTGTCAACTTCCTGCCCTCCGATAAATGATCCAGAGCTACTCCACATCAGGATGGAAATGTGTTAGGCACTAAAAACCACTGCTTGCATGACATCATTCCATAACAGATTACACTGTAATGTTAGGAATGTAATCATTAGCATTTAAACATGCATAAAATTTAATTAACCTACTTACCAGTTTGCTTAGAACTTTTGAAGGGCTACCTAGAGTCCTCTCTAAGCATTTTATTGCAGAGTTTTGGAAAGCTCACAAAAGAGAGAAGTTCACTGGGATTTTTCTCCCTAAAGCTGATGAGCCATGACAGATGAGCAGATGACCCGAGTTAATTATTATTGAATTCGTTATTACTGCTTTGTTGTCACCCAGCTCAGCCAGGGTAAAATGATGACAGTAGGTATCTCATTAAAACAGCTGTTTCAATTATGTAGCGGCAAATATTTAAAAAGCGGGCCTTCCAAGTTTAAAGCTGTTAGCAAAGTTTGTTTGTGCTGGTTGTGCCAAGATTCTTTGACCGAAAAAGGAGGGGAGAAATATAGTGTCCATCTTAATTGGCTGGGGTAGGAGAAGAGGGATGCTAAGCAGCAGAACATAAAAGGTTGAATGTGAGCTCCGTACAAATTTCCAGAGTTTGTGTGTGAATTAGTTTTTTCTCATCTTTGGCTAAATTCAGTTTTGTTTACTGCACATCAGTTACATTCAGACAGTGCAGTGTAACAAAAAAGCAGTGTTTGTGTAAATTTCTTTCCAGCTGGAGGAAGTGATATGACTGTAAGATTTGGTTTGCGTCTTTTGTTTTGGGGTTTTCTAACTGTTTATTGTTTCCTAGTTGACATTCATATTTATTAATTTTAAGCATTAAGGGTTTTATTCCCTCCTTCATAGACAAGATCAAGTCCTGTCTCAGATGCTGTTTCAAAGTCTTTCAATAGCCATTTTGATCTCAAATAGAAATAAAAAGTTTATTTGATTGCACTAGCAATTTCCCTGATACAGGCATGGTCATGTTCTTCATTCACTTAGAATGAGTACATTTCTCTGCACTGAGTGCAATGTTGTCTCTGTGCACTTAAGTTTTACACCTGTTTCCATGTTGGTTATATATCTTCAGAATGAGTATAAAAACATAAAGATGCTTGATATACTGACTTAACGTGAACCATTCTCAGAAGATCATCCTACAGGTTATCAACTAATTTATGATTGAGATTTGTTTTATAATAATACAATTCCTCTGACAAGTGTATTGCCAACAATAGCCTTCAAATTATTGAAGCAAATGGCCCAGTGTCCATTGAGACCAAGACTGCATTTGGCCTAATGTATCTACCCAAGGTGATGGATCACTTTAACAATTTCTGTAGCTGCAGCTATAAGTTGCATGCATTCACTGGCCCATTCAACTAAAAATCACCTGCCTCCCTGGAGCTGATTAGAGATAGCTGGGCACTAAACAGCAGCACTCTGTCCCAGTCGTGTGGATTTTAGAAAGGCAAACACTGCTGTGTCATTATGCTTCCTACTGACTACAGCTACCAAAGCCAGGATTTCCTCAACTTGTCTTTTTTCCCAACATGAATTCTATATAGGTGGAAAAAGAGAATTTTTGGCCGCCTTATTGATTTATGGACATTCAAGAGCCTGCTTTTAGCAGTTGTTGAGTTGCTGGCAGAAAATTCTAGATCAGTGGTCATTGTGAATATGCAGATTGTCTCAACAGCTTGAGCATGGTATGTCCAACATATCAAGAAGTCATGCTGAGGGTTAGGATATCCCTTCATTATCTATTCTGTGCATCCAGACAGTGTTGGACTTACTGGAAATGGGCAAAATATAATTACTGTAATTAAAACATCCCATGTATAATTATGACAGCCCAGTGACAGTCTCGCTGATGTTAGCTCAGGAGCATTATGAATTTTCCAACTCACAGAAACACATGAGGAACATCCTTTGAAGGTTACTATGTGTAGATTTTACTGTTAGCCCAAAGAAACTGGGAGAATGGTGTCTCCTGTTAAAAGGAAAGTCGTGTACTCAGAAGATATAAAGGACCATATATAATAATCCTTAAAGCAGAAGAGTCACTGCAGATTTCTAAAATCTAAGTAATCACTATTAAAATATAGCTATTTTTCAGATGTAAAACAAAAGCATATTTCTCATTACCACTATTTATTTTTAGAGTAAAAAATGTCTGTATAACACCAGTTTGGCATGTGCTTGGTTATTAATTGTTTCAATTTTGGAGAATCTAATGTAATTGCTGCTGAGTGACTCTTCTTTCCCACCATTCCTGTCTGGTCTCTTACAGGGGAAATAAAAAAACAAAGGAAAAAAAAAGCATTCTTGGCCAAGATATATTTTTAAACCTCTATATAGATTTTGTCACTGCTGTGAACTTAAAAGGTGTCCAAGCATCTAAGTTAATTATAGCTGGAGGATAAATCTCTATATTTATAAAAGAGTAGATGAAACTTCGGGGTGAGGGAAAAGGTTTGTCTTACGGGTATCATCATTGTGAAAGAAGATTTTGAGTTAAAAAAGAGCATCTGAAGTCTTCATCAGGAATTATAAATTTCCAAATCTTCTTGTTCCAATTGCAGCCTTTTGGCACAAGTAAATATCCCAAAATGAAACTGAGACACTTTCCTCTGTTTTCTATGCAGACTTCCAAATGGCTTAAGTTTAGTAGTAATCACAATTATTCATCTCTCACATGGTAGTAAATATGCTGTACATTTGTACTAAATTCAGAGGGGTGGGAAAGACTTCACTATATAATAGGGAAAAAAATTGTCCTCATCTAACCACTCGGTGGATAAAAATTGTCCCCATGGACCACTCGGTGGATAAAGAACTGGCTGGATGGCTGCACACAAAGAGTTGTGGTCAATGGCTCAATGTCCATCTGGAGACCAGTAACGAGTGGTGTCCCTCAGGGATCGGTGTTGGGACCGGTCTTGTTCAACATCTTTGTCGCTGACATGGACAGTGGGATTGAGTGCACCCTCAGCAAGTTTGCCGATGACACCAAGCTGTGTGGTTCCGTTGATACACTGGAGGGAAGGAATGCCATCCAGAGGGACCTCAACATGCTTGTGAGGTGGGCTGATGCCAACCTCATGAAGTTTAACCATGCCAAGTGCAAGGTCCTACACCTGGGTCAGAGCAATCCCAGGCACAGCTACAGGTTGGGCAGAGAAGAGATTCAGAGCAGCCCTGCGGAGAAGGACTTGGGGGTGTTGGTTGATGAGAAAATGAACATGAGCCGGCTGCAGTGTGCACTTGCAGCCCAGAAAGCCAACTGTATCCTGGGCTGCATCAAAAGGAACGTGACCAGCAGGTCGAAGGAGGTGATCCTGCCCCTCTACTCTGCTCTCATGAGACCTCACCTGGAGTATTGTGTGCAGTTCTGGTGTCCTCAACATAAAAAGGACATGGAACTGTTGGAACAAGTCCAGAGGAGGGCCACAAGGGTGATCAGGGGACTGGAGCACCTCCCGTATGAAGACAGGCTGAGGAAGTTGGGGCTGTTCAGCCTGGAGAAGAGAAGGCTGTATGGAGACCTCATAGCACCCTTCCAGTATCTGAAGGGGGGCTATAGGGATGCTGGGGATGGAATCTTCATTAGGGACTGTAGTGACAGGACAAGGGGTAACGGGTTAAAACTTAAACAGGGGAAGTTTAGATTGGCTATAAGGAGGAAATTCTTTCCTGTTAGGGTGGTGAGGCACTGGAATGGGTTGCCCAGGGAGGTTGTGAATGCTCCATCCCTGGCAGTGTTCAAGACCAGGTTGGACGAGGCCTTGGGATGATATGATTTAGCGTAAGGTGTCCCTGCCCATGGCAGGCAGGCTGGAACTAGATGATCTTAAGGTCCTTTCCAAACCTAACTATTCTATGATTCTATGATAACACAAATTTTTATCTTTGGGGTAAAAACTGAATAGTGCATGCAAGGTTTCCCTTCAAGGCAGAAAAACTGCTACATTGCAAAGAACTACAAATGAAGTCACACCTTCCAGGAACATGAAGACTCACAATAACATACCTGTCTTTCTGCTGATTATGTACTAACTGCAAAGGGAGCAATCCCAGGTGGAAGCGTGGGAGAAGTGTGATGACAGGAAAGGACCATGTAGTGGGAGTGTTAACACCCAGTGCCCTTTGCTGAGGAGCTGGATAGACAGACTGCTATCACTTCCATTCCTGTGAAACAATCTTTTGTGAGAAGCGGGGAGTCAAACCCTCAAAAGAGTCAATGGGATTTGTACCACTGATTAGAACTGGGAACTCAGGCTGTTACTTGATAGAAATGCAGGCAGCTTTTTGGTTTGTTGGTCTTGGGGGTTGTTTTCCAGCAAGACAATTCCCAAGAAATACAGATATTAGAGCTCTGTAGAAAAATTTCAAAATGTAAAAGAGAGCCAAGGGTCTCAAAAAGAAGTCTCAGCTCCTGCTTACATTTGGAAACCTGTGCTTTTGTGATTTCTCCTTGGAATCAACTCAATATTTTTGTCTGATCCAAGTTTTGAGTTCATTTGTTCCCACAGTAAAACACTGAATCTTCAAAGTAGAATCTCAGGGTATAGTGCAGAAAGACGCAAAACCATGCCATTTTGAAACAGTTATTAAAAGATTTAGACATAATCTAAAGATTGGGGAAAGTGAGTTTTTATGGGAGGTTTTCCTGTGGTCTGGTTTGTTTGGATTCTTTTTTCCTTATTCTTATTAGTTTTGCACTTATCTCATTGCTTTCCCCAATTTCCCAGTTATGAATTATGGCTCTTATGGTCAGATAGGCACGTTTATTGGTAACTGGAATGTTATTATCTCTTATCCTAAGTAGATTTAAAGCTTAAATCTGTATCAGTTTTCAAGGTAAAAAATTATTTTGAATAGCTTCATTCAGCCATATATGTACACTGACCTACAACTACCCATGTGTTTTACGTGATGAGTTTTGTAACTTGTCTTCGGTAAAATATCCCATAATATTTTGAGTTTGGGTTTATTAATTATTATTTAAAGGTTATCAAAGCATATAAGAGTCAAGGACCTGCTATATTATTCAATGTATCTGGGGTTTTCTTTTGTCATTAGTGGTCTTTTTTTAAATAAATAATAATTAATAAATATAAGAAAATTATTTTTAAGAATAAGCTCATCATATTACAGCAGTTTTAATTCTCTGTCTTCATTAACTTCACTGATGAGTATTTGGCTATTGTTTTCTGCAGTTTTGTTCTGAAAGAATAGTGACCCATAGGAGACATTTTCAAAAATGCCTATGGGACTGAGAAATGTAAATCACATTTCCAAAGCAATTTAGGAAGAATTCAGGCTTTCAGAAGTGTTGTCTCTAGGAGGCATGTTTTGGTTTAGGTTGAGTAAGTATCCAAAGGGCAATTGTTTATCAGAGGAAGTAACTCTGGATTTAAAATCAAGTTAACTATTTATTTTTTGATATATTTAGAATTTTATTCATGTAGTTTGAGTAGCCTTTGTCTGAATTTTATATTATTATGTACAAGATGACCAAAACTTGACCTGCATTTGTAGTTTCTTCTGTGTATTTGTTTGGTGCTTGTTATTCAGGGATTTCAGTGACAGAACAGTAATAGCGTAGAATGACTAGAACATCTGGTTACAGTAGAAGATGCAGTATTTAAAAAAAACTGTTGTTGGCACCACTTACTTCCTGCCACTCTATTGCTGCCCCTCTGCAAGGATGGATTTTACATATTAGCTTCAATCACATTAGTAAGATATTTTAAAGTTAAGTTTGTTAATGTTTTACCAGTTAAAGCATTCAGTCTGCTGAGTAGAGTTTTAGCCCATATGTGCTGATTAAATATAGCCCTCTTAGCTATGACCTCAACTGTCAATAATGTTCCTCCAAACAACTTTCACCTTTCATCATTCACTCCCCAGCTGTGGGCCTTCACCTCACCTTTTCAGCCTATCAAACACCCACCTAAAATCTCTGATGAGTTAAATGATGCCTACCCCTATATGTCCTGTAAGACCTTTCATTTCTTAAATTTTCAAACTGTTTTGGAATTACTTCTATATTTGTTTAAATTCTCAGCTTTTACGTTAAAGTCTGAAGTCCCTGTGTATTCCTGTTCCATCCTCTGGAACATTGATCTGTTTAGGGTCTGGAATGGCCCTTAATTCCAATATTCAAGTATGTAATCCAGGTTTAGGCCCATATCTAAACTTGGGTTGCAGTGTGAGCAGTTCTGAAGCTTTCCAATATTAGCAGCATATTATTTACTAGAAGCAGAATCTGTGCAAACACATTCCCCCTCCCAATTTGTAATCATACGCAACTTTCACAGAAATATGAAGTATCTTGAGTGCCAGAAAATTCTTAAGGAAAGTCATTCAATACATTAGAGAGTGTAACCCATCAACACAGATACCTCTCTAGGAGTTTGCTATATGCCAAGCACGGAGAAATTGTCTATTATTTCAGGATCTTCTACCTCAGACTTTTTTCCCTGATATTTCCTCAATCCTGTTTTCTAGTCCATTATTTTGATCTTGTACTGATTATTGCCCCATGACAGCATCCAGATGCATGGAGTCATACTCCTTCATGGGGGCTGAGTGCATCCACCTTTGTCTCAGTATCATGTATTACAGCACCAGTATTCAGCATCAAAACTCCCTCCTTCCTTTTCTCTCTTCCTACATTCCTCCCCTCCTCTTGCTCCCCAGATAGTCCATTCTCCCAAGGAAGCAACAATAGCAGAAGTCTCTCCTGATTCATTACCATTTCATAGTAAGAACGGTACTTTGTAAAACCATAGGCAAGCACAAATGTTGAGGAAAGGACATAATACATGCAGATTTGTCATGAGTTTTGTAATTACCTTTGCATTCTTCAAGGAATCCCAGAAGCATAAGGAAGGAAGTAAGTAGTGTTGGTTTGGCCCCAGATGACTTTAAAACTATAGTGCATTGCATTGCGGGATCCTATTAATAATTAAACTATCTGTCACTTACAAACAACATACATTCCAAATTAAATTTAAGCAAAAAGAAAAAAAAGATCATTTGGGACTGAATAAGCAGGCTTCAGAGAGAAATAAATAATAATCAAACATCTGTGTTCTAAATAGTACGTGCTTTATCAGACAAACAACTGTTACCATCTCATTGTATAAAATGGCTTGGGGAAAACACCGTAGCTCAAAAGCAAAGTCTCAGTTAGAAAAGGGAAAAAAAGTTCATTAACAAGTCAGGAAGTGATTGAAAGTTGCCATGTTGCTGTATTGCCGTTTTCCTCCATTGTCTCTGCCAGCAGTAAAAACGTATTTATTTTAGTACTCAATTCAGTGGACGAATGACTACTTGAAAGCTAAGGAAAAAATGCTAATTGCATACATTTGCAAAGTACAGCAGCTGAAACTTCCAAGTATTCTGAGCATCAAAATATGATCCCATCTTCTTACTTGCTGAGTTTTCAAGCACCTTGACTCCCATGAAGGTTATAGGGTTTAGTTTTGCAAGGGAGGAGATAAAGATACTGAATTTACAAATAGGTGAAGAGGGAGAACTTACCATTACCTCCATGCTGCCAAGACATGCTGCTAAGGCATGCTGCTGACCAGACATTAATGTATCACTAATATGCACAAGGGGGAAAAAATGACTCAAATAAAACGGTAATAAATAACAATGCAGTGCACTAATTAGCCTAGTGTAATATTTCATAACACACAGGCTATTTTTGTCCTCTCTCCTCCCCTTGCATTCATCTTTCCACCTCTTGGAAGCCATTGGGATAGCATGAGATTGCAGGATAATAAACCAAATAAACTCATCATTTGGACTTTAACAGAATGACTTTCTACGTGTCTCCTACCATTACAGGCCCTTTCTCCACACCAGATCACACTCTCAACTGTATCATTATGATTGAGGAACAGTGGTGGATAGCTACAAACAATCCATGACAAGATCATACACAAAAATCTGATTACAATATACAGAAAGCCTTAAATATTTCTTATTATTGTTAAGGGGACTTTTTTTTCATGTTTTTCCTTGAACTCCAGCAATTGATTGTTGCTATGCCTGCATGTCTGCAGGTTAGGATTCTGCTACCTTTTGAGCAAGCGGCTGTCTGTTTGTCTACTCCTTAGGTAACTGTGTTAAAATATCCTATTCCAGCTGTAACACTTGTTTTACAAGAGCCCTGGTTTTGTCTGACACAATATGGAACAACATTTGTCATTCGTTATCAGGGGTGATATATTTGTTAGCCTGCAGAGAAACATCTGCTGTGCTTTAATCTCTAGTGTGCAGGCCAATATTCATAGGATACAGCTGCATAAAATCACAGTATTAGATGGTGCTGTCCAGTCTGACATGAAGGCTAGCTGGCAGGCAGACAGAAACAGATTTTATTATCTGCCTTTTACATATTTATTTATGTCAAATATTTCTGAGAATCCATACATTAAAGCCCTTTTTATGCATTGTTGTTTCGTAGTGACAAGTCATCGACAGCCAAATGAGAAATTTATGTTACATATTTAATATGGACATCTGAATGATTATCAAATCTATAGAAGCCAAGCCTGCCCAATCACCCCTAAATAATGGATGAGAAGTGGATGTGACTCAATTTGTTCAGTATAAAACCTAGACGACCTCTGTCTCTCATTTCATCATTGCAGCACTGTCATTATTTGCTTCTATTCATCTCACTTGGCATCACTCAATAAAATCTGCACATGATAAAGAGAATAACCTTGGTCAATAGTAAGAATGCGGGAGGAGGAAAAACAATCATTTCCTCTCCTCACAGGTATGGTGCCATGATGTATGCCATCATGGCTTACAAACTTCACCAGGATGTTGGTATGTAGTCATAGTAAAAGAGGAGACAAAAACTTCAGTGAGATGGTTGGATGTAGGGAGGAGGGATGGGCTGGGTTAATGTCCTTTCATTTAGTTTGTGGATTTATGATGAGGAAATTTTTAAGAGGGATTTAAAATAGTAGAAAAAAGCCACTGGAAATATGGCTTTATTTAAAATAATTGCAGAAACAATCTTGCAAGGGAAAGACGGCATAAGTATTTTGTAGAAGTTGCAACAAATTCGTCTACTGTTATCCAGCAAAGTTTTGATGGCCTCATGATCTACGTTTTTCATTGAGACTACGAAAGAATTACTTGTAAGAACAGACTACATTAAAATTACAGGTGAATGTAAAAATCTGTAGAAGAGGGATAGAGACCCGGTTGTGCAGATTAGATTTTGAAAGTAAATCATGCTCTTTGAAAATATTTCAGTAGGGCTGTCTGTGATTGTGAAAGCTTCATATCTAACATTATATATCCACACACTTCACAAAGGTCCCATAGCTGGGTTGATATGTCAATAAGGGAATGCAGGAATAACAAAGATTAACTTTATGCACATAAAGATAAGAAGTTTTCTAGTCACAAAAACGTCCAAAGTGTGTAACTGGATTTCATGGTGGCAAGGAAGATGACCTATGTCATGCTTAACATCTCAGTGAAGCACACTGTAATTTTATAACTCATTATTCATACAAATATCCTACAAGAGATTTACAGAAATGGACACAGCTACAGAAGGTTGCAGTGAAAAATGATAGGAACAGAAGGTTAAGAGGGATATAAAGGATAGGAAATAGTAAGCAAAAAGCAGGCAGAACTGGGCTGCAGTGCGCCGATTAAAGATTGGGTTACTGCTGCATTTAAAAAAGGAACGGAGTCAGTGAGTCTGAGGATGTTGGCTAGACAGTTGCAGACTTTTAGTGCAGAAGCAGCAGCAAAGTATCAATCTGCAAGTTTGGAAGGGATGAGAAAGAAGCATTAGGAAAATAGGTAGTAAAACAAAAAAAGGGACACATAGACACATAAAGGAGATGGGATCATAACAGGTCAAAATAGAGATATAGCATAGAATTTGAAAATAGAAGCAGCATTGTATAATGTACAAGATGTGGCTTTATATGAGTGAGAAGTGACTGAAGTGGCTTCACATATCCAGACTATGCAGACATTTATCTTGGAGCTGTCAAATTTTTTCTCAAGTACTTCAGCAGAGTGAATTGCAAGTCAGTGTCACATGTAAGGGATCTGTCATTCAGCAGCCTTGCAGAGCAAAGCAACACAGGCCACAAGGAAGAATTTGTAGTTGACTTTGAAGCAATTTTAGATGAACAGAAGAGTCTCACAGTTGAGTATAATGTTTGAAAAGTAACTGTCTTGCCATAATGGAGTGTGTTTGCTTCAACAAGAATTAGCTGCAGAGGATGTAGTGGAAGGCAGGGGTCAAAATGTGTGTGGCAGAAGGAAAGGAAACAAGGAGATGGACCATTAGGATCAGAAACAAGATGCAGATGTCTGTTACCCAGAAGAAAGTTGAGATACATTACAAAATAACTTGATAAATGTAGAAAAAGAACCAAAGAAAAGGGAAATCCCAGCTTTGGCAAATGTCTAGAGAAAAACACAATACTGTAAGCTGTTCACCTAAATTCAACTGAACTGGCACTAAGTGGAAGATGTCTCAGTGTTCAAGATTAACTTCTGTGAACTCTTTATGGAAGAACGAGGGAGCAAAGGTTAGAGAGGGAAACCAGACCTGGCAGGAACATTAAGAGTTGTAAAGCTAGTAAGCAACAAAAAGGGGATAAGTAATGAAAAGGTATTTGGTTGGAGTGTTCAGAGACAGAACCTGCCAGAGGAAATAATTATGTTTAGATGATGAAATTATGTTAAATACTTATCTATGTGGGCAGGTGATGGTGTGGGTCTTTTGAGAAGGGGGGAATTCTGAGTTCTTAAATTGTAATAGATGTTGCCATAGATGACAGTTGCACCTGAAGCAGGAGACAGATTACTAAGTAAAGTGCAGGTCAAATACTGAGTTTTAAAACTGCTTTTTAATACTGTAAAGATCAGAGAGAACTTGTCTGTAGAATATCTGGGGTAGGCAGTGAGGAAAATGGAAGAATTCTCAGTATTAGACAGTGAGAGAAACAAGATGACGTTGCAGAGGCAGATGAGGTTGAGGAAGAGATAAGAATTTTCCCATTTCTTAGAAACTATAAGAAATTAAATATGTTATCTGCAAACAAATAACTAGTCTGGCAATATAAATGTAAAATTACTCCTAAAAAAATAGTAAAAATTGATATTGTGAATATGAAAATAATGGGAAATGTTGAATTGACAGCACAAGAACTCCTGTGCAAATTTCTCACTTGTCTTTAATGGGGCAAGAATATTTATGCAAATGAATTTAAACCCATGAGCTTCTACATCAGATTTATTTATTTCCTTTTCTCCATGTGGACAATGTAATCCTGCTATTAAAAGCCAAAATTAATATAAAAATTAAAAAGGTACAACTTTCCTTCTTTCAGTTCTCTATACATAGATGCTGATGATGTCTGTAGGTTAAAATAATAGGGTAAATTTAGAAAAGCATATATAACATGCTTGGTTGTGTTCAGATGAGAGCTTTTTTTCTCATCAGATCTATAGAAATCAACTTGACACGGCATGTCAGCACATTCAGGAATTATCTGGGAAAATCATATGCAAAGGCAGCTCAGTTAGGAGTGGTGAATTGCTTGAAATCATTTGTAACAGTCATGAGCAGTTTGATGTTTCCCTAGCCTTTTGAAGCCCTGTGATTTGTGCTGTTAAGCTAATGCTGGCAATAAAGAACCCATGCCTATCTGTTAATCAGGTTGAAGATGGCAGCTGTTTCACATCAAGAGGATTTTAAGACAAAAGCAGAATAAAATACAAGACAGAAAAAGAAAGAACAATTCTATTCTTTGTCAGAGGCTAAAATTAATTTGTGATGATTTAAACAATTCCAATGAAGACCTTTGTGTACACTGAAGAGATAGTTGGGAATATTGTCTTTCATTGATGCGATCAGCTTCAGGACTCACTGAATGCCCTGAAATCCTTTCTAATACTTTTGTGTTTTGAAGTCTCTAACATGTTGAAGAAAGTTACAGGCTCTAGTTATTGTGTTTTTTTAAATGCAAGAATAAAGGTTATTAGTTATTATCGTTCTGTCATTTGAAAGATTTTTTTTTTTTTCTAGTAGAATTTTTCTGATTTATTGCAAATGTTTCTTCATTTAGGTCATCTGCTGACCTGATAAAGAAACCAAATAGGAGAAAGAACACTTCTATATTTTAGTCTGAAAGATCTCTGAAGTAAAATGTAGTATTTCAGTGCTGGAAATCCTTTGTGGTTTTGCAGTCAGTAAGAGTTTTTCTGTTGACTTCAGCAAAGCCTAGATTTACCCCCGGGTGCACAAGGAAGACCTGTGCTGTACCACTTCAGATTTGAGCAACTCCAAAGAAGCTTTCCTATGTTGGTTTTATCACACCAGGCAAACACCTTTAGACATGGCATTCTGGTTTTAGTACTCACCATCCAAAGATTTTACAGGATGCAATTTTAGGAATGTATTAAGGATTACTATTTGAGTCTAGCACAAATAAAGCAAGTAAGCCATACTGGTTAAATACTAAAGGTACTTTTTGTAATTTTTCCTTCCTTACCCAAAACCAGCTCTCTGGTTTCTCTGTATGGAAGGACTGTTAATTTTATGGGTAAATGACAAATTATGGAACCTTATTGTAACACTATCTCTCTGTTTAATACATCTAGTCAGCATCTTGCAATTAATATATTTTGATACTCACCCAACTTTTCAACAAGCCTCAAACAGGCTAAGTAATCAACCACATGATATTTTATTTTTTTGCTTCCACAAATTGCACACAGCCAAAGGCCAAGACAGGGAACTTTAAATAAAAACCAGTAGGAAGGGCACAGGGTTGCTCTTCAAGGAAACCCACAATGTATTTTTAGTACATGAATGTCATAAGATTATAGACTTTAAGTTCATGGTGATTTTAGATTTTTTTAAAGAGGGCTTTTATGACTCTCTCTGGGTTTTGTAGAGCTGCACAAAAGCACCTGGTTTTGCAGATGTAAGGAAGTGAATAAGTAGTCCTAATAAAAATCTTAAACACTCATCAAGAATTTCCTGAAATATTTCCTCAGTAACGTGCTTGACAAATATTTGTGTTTATATACTCATGTACACAAAAAATATGGTGATGAATACCTGTACTGTGCTGCATCTTTGTACAATTTACCATGTACTTATTAAAATTACCAAAAAATTACAAAGAATATCACAGGTGCAATCTCTTCAGAGAAGAAAATGAAGCTAAGGTCAATATGTGTTATCAACATAAAAAGTTTTATCTTGTAAGTTGCTAAACATATTTAATATATGTTATTGTGCAGAAACACACCCTGGTTAAGCACTAAAGACACTGGTGACATTTGACCTTTTGTTTGTATCACAATCATATAGTATGCATTAATGGCAGATGTTTCGGTAAAATAAACAAAATAGGTTCCTTCTTTCCCCGTTTTGTACCACTCTGTTCCCATACCTCAGTAAAGCTAGCTACAACTGTTACTGTAGCTGAGTACATGGGCAATTATTTTCAAACAGCTGGAAACTTTTAAGGCCCGTTTTTCTGCTCTGTGAGGTATTAGTAGGTAGCTCTTCTTTCATGATGGATTACATGGCCCTGCCTTAAGACTACCTACATTTTCAATCTCCTTTTGCTTATACTTAACAGTGAAAAGGTCTGTAACTTGAACCACACAACTATCAGGTTCCACACAGGAGCCTCACTATTTGGCAAATTATTTGCCTTTGTTGCATTCATTTTTGTTTATAAAATACTAATTACCTCTTTTATTGTTTGAAGAGATTAAAAGTTAATAGGAGAAACTAAATAAACAGAATGCCATTCTGCACAAACTATATAAGCTGGTAATTAATTTCTGGCCTCCTCTGAGCTAATTAACTCATATAAAGAAATGAAGTTAATGAACCATAATTCTAGTCATACGAGTGTAGATACAAGCAGTTTGACTTAATGAATTAATAAGATATTTCCTTTCTTAGAGGTTTTTCAATTGTGTTCCTAGTCTGTAAGCCTTCTTAATGTGTCTTTCTGGCTAAAATATTTAATAAATGGCAAGGCAACCTGGAGATGAGACTTCACAAATTTTACTGATATAGGAGATGACAATTTCAGAGCAAACAGGGAATTCTAGCTCAGCTGGGTGATGAATCTTTGATACACAACAGAGATGTTTTATTTCGACTGGAGGTGATTCAGTAACCATCTTAGACTGAAAAGTAGCAGTTTCCAAATACGCAGTAACTTTACTTTGTCTGGATTAAGGCATAAATAAAAATGAAATCACTAATAATTACAATAATATCCCTTTGGCTGAGTGAAAGGATCAATTGTCATTTTACAAGGCTGACAACCTCAATTCTATCAGCATTTCATCTGGAATTTGCACTGTTATCTGAGCATGCTGTAATCAAAACTTGACTTGGATGTATAATTCTTAGTTAATCCTGAGAAAAAGATTGTTTATCTCATGCTCCCTGATTTCTTCTGGAAATAAGACTTATTTTGCCTGTTTTGCCACAGTACCAATACAATGTTAGTTTTTACCAGACTAAATTGATACCTCATCAGATATACCCTGACCTAAAGAAAAGTCCTTGAAAACCCTATCCTTGTGGCTCTGATTTGCAAGTCATCCCTTCTGTAAAACTTTGCAGTGATGTCACTAATACTCGGAGCTAACAGAACTGAGTCGTATGCATTTATAAAGTATAAACCAAACAAACTTCCATGGAGTACAGTTTTCTTCGAGACTGATTTTCCCATTCTTACCAGTTTTCGCTAAATTCATGAGAAGAAGCATGATGTATGGTTACTTTATTCTTAATATTTTACAATTTTTTTAGGATTATTGATTGCTAAGCAGTCTATAAAACATGCTGCTTCTAACACTTTAATAAAAAGAACCTAAGAAGAGGAAAAAATTAACATTTTTAGGTTGATTTTTCCTTTCGTTACTGGAGTACAGAGCATAATTGGGCATCTGTTATGATACCTGGATCTTTATGAATCAGTGAAAGTTTTGTGTTCATTTCAGATGCATTTTCATCCCTAATTAATTCATAAGGAAAAAAAAGCAGAAAAAGTCTTTACAAGATTCTCAATACCACACTGCTCTATATACATATATTCCTTGGCTCTTTTTTCTTTTAGATTAAAACTTCTCTATGCCTATTATTTTAAACATGTCATTTACCTTAGTGTCAGCAGTCTCTGTTTCAGACCTTTGACCTTGGATTGTGACCAGGTTATCAATTTTGTTTTCCTCTGGCCTGCAAGCACAGCTGACACAGCTTTAGAAATGTATTTCATCTTGATTTAGTAACTTTCATTTAACCATCTCCATTACTTACTTAGATGCTAACAGAATATCCTTTCTGGGCTATTTGATTTTAATTGTTGAGGTAGACACACATAAACATGCCACAGTCACTGAAAGTAAACAGTGTCTGGCTGCTGATTGTATATAAAATGACCAGGGGTTTTTAGCTCAAAAATATCTCTTATATGACCTTAACAGCAATTATTAGGAATTAAAACAATTGCTGCTTATTACCAGCAGGCAATCTGATAAAAAAGCAGTGTTCCAGTAGAACCTGTTTCAAAGCAGTTGGTCAATATAAAACCCATAAAGAAAAACATAAGCATGATAAAATGTGATTTAGTTTAAAAAAATATTAGTGCACCATTTCAGGTTCTGCTCAAATAAGAATATAATTTCTTTCTTTTCTTTTCTCTTTTTTTTTCTTTCTTTTTTTTTTTCCATCCAGAGTCCATTATGATTCTAAAATTCTAATTGTTACAGATCCTAATTATTGGATACAAATATTTTGTCTAACCAAATACACACATAGCAGACTCAAAGCATTGGCAGTATTACAAGAGGTTCTACTGTAGCCCATCAGTGGGAAATAATTGCAAAGAAAAGGTTACAGGCCATTTTTGAGTAGATGACAGCATTCATCCAGAGCATAAACAGTAAGCTATCATTTATTATCACATGGCCCAATTTTAGCCCTTATGTACATTTCACCTAGAATGAATATTTATTTACTTAAGGAAAGAAGGTGAGCTGATGATGGAAACAAATAGAGTATCTTTAATTTCTTGTGATGGTGTGTGAGATGCCGATGGTTAAAAGCTCACATCCTTTCTTACAGTCTCATTGTACTTCCTCAAGGACAACAGAGTGCTATCCAGAGCAGCCTCAAACTATAACCAGGAGCCTCACAGCAGTTTTGAATGATCTTGTCTTTGCCAAATCAGTTGTTGTCTTTTCCAGATCAAGACAAAACCAGAAAGTTCAGACATTGTCAGAGTTCATTCTTGATTAGAAAACCAGCTGAGGAATATATTGTGCTCTAAAAGTTTCTGATTAAAAAACTATTAAATGATTCTCTTTTGTAGGCTTTACTGTCACTAGATTCCTGATATAAAATGCTTTCCATGCTTCTATCTTTAATTTTTTTGAGATGCATCACAGCACTAGAAATATGTTACTGGGCACCGTTATGGTCAGACCTTAAACCTTTCAGGTTTCAGAAGTCTAGTCCCATTCTTAAAAGGCAGCTTTTAAACTTTATATGTATTACAGCTAATCTTGTCTTCCTGCAGAAAAGAATTGTTTGCAACATATGTTAAAGAATGGTATGAAAAATCATTCATTAATGGGTAAAAGTAAATCCTAGAGTAATTGAAAGGAACTGCCTGAACAAGGTGAAATTAAGCTGCAGCTTCCTCTCTATGCTATGAATTGACATATGGGCGTTCTGTACCAAGCTTATATCTTTTTTCCTTGGTTTGTTTGAAGGCTTGATTATTATTAAAGACTAAACCCTATGTTTAAGACCATGTAAGTTAATACTCTTGAATTAACTTTTAACTTGCTTTTTTTTTTTTTCCAGTCCATAATCAGATAATCTATGAGCAGGACTGTCTAATAACTTTTATTTTTAGGTTTGTTGTTTTTTTTTGTTGTTGTTTTTTTTTGGTTTTTTTTGGTTTTTTTAGTTATCTCATAACCCTTAATATTCCCAACTCTTAATTGAGTTATAAAAAGAATTATTTCATATTTCATGTCCTGTGCTGATCTCCTTATAGCTCTTTACTGCCAGATAGATGACATTCCAGTATTTGGATACTTTGCTTTTGTTAAATACTTTAATAAGACCAAAGAGAATACAAAAAAGACAAGCATTCCCGAAAGGTAATACTTGATGGCTGAGTTTACAGAAGAGAGTCATATTACCCTGCAGCGCTACTCTAGCCATGCTCCAGTTCAATAGTCTGTTTAATGCTAGTGCCTGTACACTTGACCCATGCTTACAGACTCGAGCATTCAATTCCAAATTGTACCACAAGCAGCACACCTCAAATAGCTGCTATGTGACCCATCTCCAATGTCTTTGGTTTAGATACTTCTGCGCAGAAAGTTTCCCCATGGTTTTGGCACAGGGAATAATTTTACAACTTGCTACTACCACACTCCTTTGCAAATGGCTGGCCATTGATGAGAACGGGGGGAGCATATACATTCCAGAAACGACGAAGGGCAAGTTGGCAAAAGCAGATACTTAAAACTCTGGCAGGTTGTTTCCACTACAGTTCATGCAACACTGAATACACGTGTTTGTTAGTATTCTAAAAATAAAACAATGGTTACAACCATTACTGGGAGGACATAGTTTTAGCAAAATAAACTGCTGTTAGAAGATAGCTTTAGTGACATAAACATATTAACGTTGAGATATAAATCACTGGGTCCTTCCACATTTTCATTATCTTCCTCTGAGGATTTACTGTGTTATAAATGAGATTCTATAGGAAATCCACCCGTATATAAAAATTTATAGTGTGATGTCAAGCATATAAGTATTAACACTGAAATCATTATATCTCTATTTTAATCATAGTTGTAATCAATTATAGTTATGTAATTCTGATTTTTCTCAGTCCATTTTTAATGCACTGTGGTTGCTGTTATTAATACTTTTTTTGGTTGTTGAGAGGAATAGCAAATGGTTTCTTAAATTAGAGAAAGAAAAACATTGAATTCTTAAGCAGATAAAAAAGGCTTAAATACATCATGATTAAACCATATGTCTTGTACGATCATCTCTTAAGTACTATAAGTCTTTACAGATGTACTGACCTCTTGGATTCCACAGCACAAATGAATCCCATTGCAACTGTGATATATTAATATTTGTCAAAGTCCTCCAAATTGAAAAGATTTTCTTTCTGCAGTACATGGGACTGCTTTGTTGAAAATTAAAGTTCTTGTATAAATAGAGCTGACATTTTGTTGCCTTCTATTCTGAGGAAATTTCTCCCTCCTGTTAAATAATATTTGTTAACGTTTAATTTTTAATAGCTCAAGAGCAATGCTGGCATATTCATAGTTGTTGGAAAATGTGTAAATGTAGTTGAGCAAGAACTAGGAAATAAGGATAGAACGTGACATTATTATTTTCATGCTTTCCACTTTGTTATTCTGCTTCAGTGGCTAGTTCAATCATCAACATTTTAACATTATCTGGAGATTTCTTTGTCTTGCACATGCCATTGAATATTGTTTTACCTCTGTAATATTGCTATTTCCACGGGTTGTCTTAGATTTGAGAGTTAGAAGGATAGGGATAGAAATGATGCCTGTCATTGACACTGTTGCAGGTTCTCTGCCACACAAGGGCATGTCATGACAGCTAATCTTCAAACAGCAGAAACCAGCTATCTTTGAAACATAAAAAATGTAGATTGTTTTTTTAAAATTAAAGTTTGAAATCAAAAACAACTGACTCATTCATCCAGTCCACCATAAAATAGACTAATTCATACCCTAGTCTTCCATGCAGAATATAGCTAAGATGAAACAGGTAGGCCTGAAGCTTCTAAAATAACTGAGTTAATGCAAACACTAGGCAGACCTTATTTTCTAGTCACATATGAATGTAATTTATGAAAGAATACCATAACTTGAGTTTCATCACCTAAGCATTTGGGTTTGGAGTCATCCTCCAAACTTTGATATTGAATTAACAGACATTCTTATTTTTAATAATGATATTTTGATCCTTAAGACCATCTTTACATACTTTACATTTCAATTCTGATTTCTTAATCTCTTTTGATATTGAATTAACAGACATTCTTATTTTTAATAATGATATTTTGATCCTTAAGACCATCTTTACATACTTTACATTTCAATTCTGATTTCTTAATCTCTTTTGAACTGAAAAAGGAGGTTTTTTGAAATAATATTTTTCTTTAAGAAAAATAGTAATTTTTGTTGGCTTCAGAATGAACTTTCAATACTACACTGCAGGAGACCTAAATGAAGGAAACAATAGAAAACTGAGTTACTCTATAAAGAAGTGTCTGCCTTGAACATATAAGGAGCAAATCTTGAAAAATTCAATTTCCAAGAGAAAATGGAAAGTGATCAGAAGATTGTGGATTATATGATGATCTCTGGGTAATATGCAACAATCACAAATCTGTGAGAGCAAGTAAGACAGTTTGCAAGCTAAAGCTGTGAATTAATAATTCTGCATTTAGTGGCGTAATTGCAATGACTGAAGAAGAGGATAACATTTTGTGTTTATTTAACAAAAGACTTGCAATCTGATAAACATAAGTGATTCTTCTGAAAGAATGGGTATAGCAGAACACATACAATGGCTAAATTACATCTCTGGTAAGAGATAGTACGTAGAGTAGCAAAGTGCACCTACAGAAAAAATTATCTGATGCCTTTTATCAGATGGATGATAAGCATAAATAGAGAGGGTCAATTACACATGGTAAAATAATACATACGTAATACAAATATCAGGTTATTGAATGCATGTCACCAATTTTATGTATTAAGTTATGCAAAATTCGTCATAATTCAAGTGTAGCTATTGAGAGAACTCTAATAGCCATGTCAGTTATCCTGATGATCACCTCTCTTCCTTGTTAAAAATATTTGTGTGGCTTTTAGTTTTAACTAGCCTAGTTCTAGGTCCCAACTATTGCATTTAACAGAAGGGGGAGAGGCAGAAATCCTTCCCAGTCTTCCCTGCAAAAGTCACTGTGATACGATTACTCTAAAGGAGTATTCTTACTGAACCAGTAGTATAGAATGCACTATGTCAGTGGCACATGAAGATGGGAGAATTTTGACCTGCAAAGTAGTATGCTCTGAAATATGGTCATATGTATAATAAACCATGGATAGATGCCAGAACATACATGATTGCTGTGAAGACAGGTGGAATCCTGTAATAACAGAATTGCCTTGTTATTTAGTGTGGAGCCATTTCTGTGGATTCCTAATCTGGGTACCAGGAAGCAGACTGAATAGAGATGTTTAATTCCTAATGGAGTTAAATACTCTGTGAGAGATGGACAGTCACTTATATATCTTTTGGCATTCATTAAAGCCTTTAGAAAACAAGAGAAAGCCAGGAGAAACTACTGATGGTCACAGCTGTGCTGCATATTGTATACGTGTGTGAAGCTTCCATGGGAAAGATGCAAATCTGCATGTTGAATAATTATGATGAAAAATGTCTGTATATAAATCCCTATTAATTCGCAAGGAGGTCAATTGCAATAAATATGTGTGATGTTTCCTCAGAAAAGATCATCAAATATGATTCTACAAAAACAGTAATTAAAATTAAAGAAAGCTTATAGAAATCCCTGCTCCTCAAAAAGAAAAAAAAAAGAAACAAAATGACAGCTGTATGTCTGCTTTTTACTCAAATCTACAAAAGTTGTTTACATTATTAGAGTTCCTTTTAGGTACGAATGAGTTTTAGGAAGGCTTCCTGTAGTATTTCCCTTTCTCAAGGTATTGATCGCTGTCTAGAAAAGCAACAGTTCAGACTTAAGGACTCTGTTACTGCAGAAAGAACACCAGTAGTTTATATATCCAGGTCTCTTATATTCTCAGAAAAAGACTGTGAAGTGTGTAAAAGAAATATATTCTGTTGTAGTCAACCATGTATGTTTATTGACATATTCATGGGAGCCGAGTAGCAATGGAGTCTCCAGAAACAGCAATTGAAAACACTTTCCTGATGGCACCATTGGGACAATTAATTATTCAGTTTCACATGGAGAAATACGTTAGTGTAGCTAAATGCAGACAGGAGAGAACTCTACACTTACAACAAAGTGTTTCTCATTTCAAGCACATATTCATGTGCCTAGGTCTAGTTCACCTTTGTCAGCAAATACGCAGTTTCCAGTACCACTGACTGGTCAAAATAGGTATGTTATTGACAGAAGCAAAAAACAAGGTGTTTGGTAATATACAAACCTTTTCTTCCACAGCTCTGTGTATGAGCATGTGTCTGTGTAATTTTCAAAGATGAAAAGCTTTCATGTCACTCGTGGAAAGCATTTGGATTTGGAAAGAGATAAGTAACTGAGACATGTTTGGTTGTTTTTTTTTTAATTTCATAGTAATGCATAAATGTGATGATCTGTATTCCAGTATACTAAAGTCAATACTTTGAGTAGTCAGAAGGAGGTAAAAGCATGTATACAACATTCTGATGGCTTAAATGTCATCATGTGATCTTAAAAGAAAAACTAAGGTATGAAGATTTTACCTACACAGGAGAGTCAGTATACAAATACTTTGGCTTAAAAACTGTTGATTACTAAAAATTCAAGAAGTTACAGTATGTGGCACTCTGCAAAATTCAAAACTGAATTCAGTTCCATTTCCTGAACACGATAGATTCTGCATAAAGTGTATTCACACCCAGAGAGGTTACCATCACTAATACTATTACTAGTAGTAGTTGCAGTAACTAATGGTTACTAATACTAGCCTATTACCAGAATCATAAATATTATACTTACAGACCCATTGACTACAAAAAATAATCTGCTCAACAGTAAAAGAAACAGCTCCTGCAACTTTCTACCCACAGTTCTGCAATCAGGCAAGGCCAGCCATTAATTTACATAGGTTATTATCTGTTGTTCAGAGAAAATTCACATAACCATAATGTCTTTCCATGCAGAATAGAAACACAGATAAACAGCCATCAGGAATTAAGAGAGTGAAAAAAAATGCTTTTTCATTGGATATTGATACCCTGTCATTGATTCCAAAACTGACTGTGGAGTGTCTTACATTTTCTTGCAGTTTTTATGCTTTTCTCTCACTTGATAGTGTTTCTCCTACATAAGCAATCCTATTTCAGTATTACTCAGTTTAGCCTAACATCATAGAATCATAGAATCATTGAATCGTTAATATGATCTGCTCTCGAAAAGCATTTAGTTTCCTCTTTCGCTGCAAAACTAAAAAGATCATGAACCTAAACTTCCACTGTTACCACAGTAGTTGAATGAAATTTGTTTTATTTTTAACATTTTGAATCACAGATGAGTTGAGTTGTAAGTCACTGTCAACAAAGAATTTCCCAGGAATCTTTGAGGAATTAGATGTTCTACCATTCTTCATTAAAGATCAGGAATCTTGACTTTTTAAAAACTCTAACTCAAATTATATAAAGAAAAATCAAGGCTATTTAGCATTGTTTAGCTAGTTTTGGCAATAGGAAAATAAGTCACTTAGTATGCGCTGCCTTATTGTACTATTGTGCTGGCACCAATTTGTTTGTTTACTGATTGAAGCTAATTTAGCCAGTTTATAACATGTCAGAATTTTTCCAGAGGTTATAGAATACATGCTTTTTGGAGGCTTGCACAACCACTGATAATTAGAACATTAGCCCTTGGGTTGTTTCCTTTCTGTTTTTCCAAAAGGAATAAAAAAACCACCTGGATGTATTAAAACACCTGGGTAATTTATATGGAACACACACAACATGCGCATACACTTTCTTCTCGAAAACAGTAGAGCTTCTGTTTCCATGCTGGCAAGGGAATGATTGATATACCTAACAACTGATGAAGTAAAGCCACTAGCTGTTGATAATATTGCAATAAGTTTGTGCCTGTCATTATACAAATTAAGGGCCTGATTCCTATGTGTATTCTTCATTTACACTCTACAGAGATAGAAAATGACATCTTAAATTGACTTTGCTGGTACTTCTGTTAACAAAGGGTGCAGTAGTGCATCTAAAACTAACTCTTTTAGATTTGCTGCCAAATATTTTAACAGAAAAATTCTGTCCATGTAAATGAATAGCATTTATGATAATTATTAAATAATACGCAATCTTTTTTCTGCCTCAGAAGGGATTCCCATTTTTGAAAGGAAATGATAGAACTTTTTGATGTGAAAAGACTTGTCACCCTCATATTTCTGAAGTAAATTTAGACAGCAACCAAAAATGTCCTAATTGTCATACGTGCCTTTTGGGGAAAGAATTTCTTGATAATTCACTGGAATTTTAAATGACTGATTTATTGGAAAGTAAAAATACAACATTTATTTGGCAATTACTCACAACAAAATGATTGGTTTAATAATAGTTTGCAAATCAGCCGGTACAAGGTACAGTCATTCCTACTAGGAAATGAATGGGAAAGATTTTAAGACAAGAAAAGTGTGAAATTTTCTTTGATTTGGTTTAAAAGGTATAGTCTGTTCACATTATTCTCAGTAAATTAACTGGGACTGCTCACAGATGCAAAAGAGAGACACTGGACCCACAGTATAAATTAATTTTTTTTTTCCTTTTTTTTTTGGGTGGGGGGTGTAGGGAGGGAAAGAGAGTTTCTACATCCAATGTAAAAAGAGCACTGAATGGAAAACTTAAAATGTTTCAAAGCATCAACAAAAACCTGGGCTGAGGACAAAACAAAATTACTTATCTCACTCTTTCTTTTCCAACAAAGACCTAAGGCAAACATGGTAAATGTTTTTTGCCTTGTCACCTTTCCTAAAAGAAATAAAAATTTAAATTACAAAAAAGAAAAATTCTTAATATGTATTATTCATAGGTGATTTATGCCTAATAATTAAGAAAAAGAGCAATTGCTTCATCATTCTTTTCTACAGTGTCAAACAACATATAGTATGGCTTTTGTATATCCAAGCTGTAAAGTACATACAGGTAGCAATGGGAAACTTGTCATATGCAAATGAGCTATTACAGGCAGCTTTTAGTGTTTATATGAAATAAAATCATAGTCTTTACCTGTGCAAAATCACAATTTACCAAGAATTTTGCTGCAGGATTTTGCTGCTCATCAAACTATGCACGTTGAGGAAAGAAAAAAAAATAAAAGAACACCACCCCAAAATAGGCAAGATTAAAACGTAAACATCTTTATTCCAAAAAATGGAAAAGTTGTCTGAGCTGAACCATGCAGTGTACAGCTTTGGCTAAATCACAGTTTTTCAGAACAAAGGCTTTAACAAGGCAATGTACATAACTGCTGCTGGTGCTCAGCCATTGTCCAGCCTGCCCACACCACCTTGCAAACCCCAGCATCTTGAACACAAAATCAACACTTTGCATTGATCATCGACATGGGATTTATTTACTTATTTAAATATTGGTAAAACTTTGTGATAGAGTTCCCTTATCCTTTGCCAAACCTGGGTTGCACTGAGGCCTCTTCTCTGCAGGGCTCCATCCCTGTGCACATTCCTTGAGGGCCTGCAAGACACATGTCAGAGATTACCACAGCAGCCTGTGAATCATAGATTCACAGACTGGTTTGGGTTGGAAAGGACTCCAAGATCATCCAGTTCCAGCCACCTGCCACAGGCAGGGACACCTTCCACTAGACCAGGTTGCTCCAAGCCCTGTCCAATGTGGCCTTGAACACTGCCAGGGATGGGGCAGCCACAACTTCCTTGGGCAGCCTTTTCCTGCACTTCAAATGGCTCAGCTCTGGCTGCCCCTTTGCTGCCCTGAAGGCTCTTATCCTTCTGCCTGCTGCTTTTAAGTCACAGAGTCAACAGCTTAAGTGGACTCAGGGTGGGGAGGCACTTTGGGCTGCTGGGGTAGGAAGGGAGGGCAGGAAGAGAAAGCCAGTGGTGCAGCACGCACTGCCTGCTTGGGAGCGAAGGGCTGCAGGCAGCCCAGGCTGCTCATCATCACCCCTGACACAGCCCACAACTCCATATCAAAGCAGATAACAAGAACTTCAGTGTAAAACTGCCTGACTTTTATTTCTGCCTTTCCAAGCTATTGGCTCCTTCACTAATAATCGGGATTTATTACTGGGCCCATCTGCTGCCTCTCTAAGGTCAAAAGGTAAACCACAGCCATCGCTGATGTCACCATCGAGGTAGCTAGTAGCAAATGGACCCTGACAAGTGTACTTTTAAAAGAATATTGTGGCAAGAGCACTTTGAGCATGAAAGTCAAGCTGATAAAGAAAATAAAGTCCAAAATACTACAAAGATGTCAGCTTTTAACCCATTAATCCAAGTGATGGAGTCCAGCTGTCAGTCTTATATCCGAGCAGCAGTCAGAAAGAAGAATGAGCTCCTATGCCCAGTGAAATGTAATCGGGTCAATCTCTCTGCAAAGAAATTCCTAGTGCATTGCATTTTACTGTATTCTTAGTGTGGGCTTCTCAAAGACACCAAGAAGTAGGAACGGAAAGAGAATGAAGTCCTTGCCGCAGCATTCACCATTTCTTCTTGACATAACAACGGTTCATGAAGAGCCATCAGTCTGGCTTTGTTTCTCAGCTTTTCATTTTCACTCACCAAGACCTGGCTCTGAGGCAATTATTTCTGTAGCTAACGCCACATTTTCTGAGTGCAAGGTATAACCTCTGTCCCTTGCAACTGCAGCCTTCTGATTTCTGATGCTGCGCTAATAAGGATCATGGTTTTCCTTCTGCACTGCTCTGTGTTCTTATTCAGGGTGATGTAAAGGGACCGCAGCTAAGGTTAAACTCTCCAGATAATTTTGTTGGTATGTTTTATCAGTTTCTGGGCAGGAAACTCCTTTTCGACTACATTTCCAGCTGAGAATAGAAAGTGAAAAGGGCAGAAAGACTGATGCAAGATAGAGCCATTCTTTTTCCAGTGGAGATGGAGGATTTACCTCACAGTTTGAGAACAAATTAGAAACTGACAATGTGTCAACAAAGAATTACTTGCTTTGTCTCAGCTAATGTTTCAGAGAGGTTATCTATACCCATGCAGCAACACCACAAACAAGCAGCAGGTTGCTGACAACTGATGTAAATAGCTACAATTCCTTTACTCTCAGGGTCATACATTACCAGCATCATTTTCTTCTTTCCATATCAAGCAGTTGGTGGAGATAGTGATTTGCAGCACATATATACAAACGAATTCCCACTTGTCAGAGATGTAAAGCAGATATTTTTTCTGATTTCAGGTGCCATCAGAAAGTACTCATGGTCTGCAAAGACTCCGGTAATTTATTTTTACCTTCTGAGGGAAGGATGGGGAGTGACGATGCAAGACATGGGTAGGCAGAAGTTTGTTTAGATTAAACTTTCATCTGTTTTGCTTTTCTACCCTGCACATAAGGGCACAGCATGATCAAAACTTACATTTCTTTCCAGGCAACAAGCAACAGGAACGTACACTGGCATTGTGTCTGCTTGCGATTAGTGACAAGTCTTTCTTATGCTTTCTTTTATATGTAAGGTGACAATGACCACAATTTAAATTAAGATTCTTTCTTGCATGGATGCCACGTGCTTTCCTTCAATGTTTATACCCCTTTGAGTGTTTTCTTCTAATGCCACTGCTAAAACTCCAGGGCTGGTCAGTTAAATCCAGATTTGCCCCCAGACAAAACTCTCTTTATGCGCCTACCACCCCTACCCTAACACTTGCAGACAAGTATATTCCATACCAGACTCTGCCAGTTTTAAAGACCAATTAGCCACAGACACACCCATGATGACACTCTGGAGTGGGCTATTTTCAGAGGAGAAAGTGTGGGCTCCAATTTCAGACCATACACCATATCATAACAGAGCAACCTGGGAGGGAAACACTGAGGCTTGGAGACTTCCCTCCAGCAGTCCTGCTTGTTGTACCAGGATAGCTGAAGCAGTGGTATTTGGGCCTGCCCATTGTGTAGTCCAGCACATGCCTGCACAGCTCATCTTTCCTTCTAACTCTTCCTCATACTGCTAATTCCTCCAAGAGGTCTTTTTTTGCATCACCTTAGCACAGCTGCCAGTATTTGGGAAGTGACTAGAAGTCCTTAGCAGTCCACTGTCATTTCATTGCTGCTCTGAATAAGTTTTTGCTTGTAAGGCTCAAATCACAAAAGCCATCTTCATCTGAAGTGGTTTGTTCAGGAATGAACATAATGTGTTACATACAGGTAGGCTGCTGGACTGAAGTTAAGTGGTATAATTTGGGCGAATTTTGAAGCACTCACTTTAAACGTTTGTTCTTCCACAGTGTATAAATCTGCTCCCACACAATATGTATCTAAATTACTGAGAATGAAGTTGTCCCCAGAAAAGTGAGAGTTTTACATGTGGAGTCTACATTGAGCCATCAAAATGTGAAAAGTTAAAAGTCCTGCTTTCATGACACAGCCTCACCTTTGGAGCTGTCTGAACACCTGGGTTGTTTTCCAATGTATTTGATTCTCTAGAATAAAAGTGGTCTGCAAAGAAGGCTTAAGAGCAAATAAACAGAATGAAAATCTAGTCACAGTGGTCAGATTGTCAGTCATGGAGGTTACATCTGTCTCTCTCTGTGCAAAGAACGGGTATGGCAGGAGCAGACAGAGGGCAAATTTACCCCCTGGTACCTCACCAATCTACCTGCTCTCAGAAAGAAGTAACTGCCTCTAGAGATGATGGGATATTTCAGTCTCTGTTTGTTCCTTGGCCTCTGCTGAGGTTAAAACTGTGCCAGCTGCTGATAACATTAATGATGTTTTCTGGTATGGAAACCTATTCACCAGAGATCATAATGGGAGTATCAGTGTTTACTACAAGTCCTTCTCAGTTATCAGATATTAATGACCTTTAGTCTGTATTGACCTCACAGGCCAGACTAAAGCCAGGAATAAAGATAGAGAGAGAAAGAAGAGTGATGTCTGCTTTATTTCAATAATACAGAAACTGAGATGTGACAGATTTGAAAAGGAATCCTGTAAATCCTGTAAATTTACCTCTCTGAGGTAATTAAGGGAAAAGCCATTCAATTGTTTTAAAATAGAGGGGAAAAAATAAAACCACACACAAAAATACTATGCAATAGATGAACACATGTGCCTTGGGAGGAACACAATTTAGACTCAGAAGCATCATTGTACTTCTCACAATTACATTTGTTCACCTGCTTCTTAAGTGTACGCTTGTGGCTTGTTAACAAAATGGAATTGTTTGCTATACACAGGCTCCTAGGTGCAAAGTTAGACCTAGCCTTGTATTTTTGGCCTCCTGTTGTACCGCATGGCAGGTTTTTGAGTTTTCTTCCAGTTTTTAATGTGTCTTCTTTGTGTTCGTTGTAATTGTAAAAGTAGAATCTCTTAAGTCTTTTGTCCTTCAAACCAACATGGCAAAAATATCGATTCAGGTAATGAGGCACAGGTGTGCCTTGTAGGCACTCCACAAAGAACTCTTTACTGGGGAATCAGACCAAAGTTACTCAGTACATTTCTGTAATTGTGCCACATTAGGCAAATTCACTATATTAAATAGCCCACATGCTCACACTTCTACCTGAGTAGGGTGACACTAGGTTGTACACTTGGGTTGTAATAAATAAGGGGAAAGAAAAAACAATCAGTTTAAGCAGACTTGCGAAACAGAACTTTCGTGCTTTTTCACTCTCTTACCTAATCATGACTCTTAATTTCTACATTTTACTTTGAAGGGAAAAAAAAACCCAAAACTGGTGATAGAAGTTTCCACTAATGTCGTTCAGGTCAATGAGCAATTGGTGTCATTTTTTTCATTCTTTTGTCCTTCTCCTATCCTTTCTTTTTATACCAATAGTATTAATGTGTTTGAGACACTCTGCTCCAGCTCCAGACAGTCATTTTTCAAATAACTCCTTTGTGTATCAGAAACATGATCTGCAATTTTTTTGATTAAACGGTCTGATTGCCCCTCAATGCATTTGTAGCTTCATCCCAAGCATTGTGAGACACTACACCATTTTGATGAAATCTTCAGAAGACATTACTGAATGTTTACTGCCTAAAATAACATAATTGTTTTCCTTTCTCTGTGATTCCCCCTCCCCCTTTAAACTCTATTTGTTTCTCTGACTGAATAAATGTTTCAGTCCCTCACTTTTTAACTTTTTACTGCCCTGTGGTCACTTGTTTCTAGTTATTTGAGGGGGCATTATTTTTTTTTTTTGATTAGCAGTTGGTTTACACAATTTAAGCATTATGAGACTCTTCCTTTTTTATTTCCATCATGAAAGCATCTTCACGGACCTAAGCCTACCTGTCAAAGTGCAAGAGATTTGTCATTCAAACTGAAGATTACTGTCCATAAGGTTGCTTAAAAAAAATAAAGAAAGAGTTGTTCTCTATGTATCAAAGCTCTTCAACAAGAGGCTTCTTCTCACAGAACAGTTCTTAAAAGGCTAATAATTTTCCGTGTCTGTCATAAAATTGACCACTCAATTGTGATGAATTTCTTTAACCCAGAGACTGCAGGTCCAGTTGTATCATTTGTAGAGACTGTTCAATTAAGACTGCATAAATTTTTGCTCCAAAACAATACAATAGTGTGAAGCCCTTGGGCAGCAGAACTGTAGAGCAATGGAATATTGTAAGTAAAAGTGGAAAGCAGTGATTTGTGAAATATAAGAACCATTTTATCCCCCTACATGTTTCAATTCAGTCAGCTGTTCTTGTATCAGACTGTGATAGGACTACTCCTTTTTTGTATGAAGTCACTGACTCCCTATTCTCTCACCACAACCCTCTTCTCACCTCTTTCTCTCACTTCTTTGAATCTGGTTAGCTAATCACAATGCTTATGAAAGCAACACCTTTGAGGAAAGCATATAATTGCTGATTATACTATTTATTTCCTTTTAATGTGTCAATAAAAACATAATTACATTTCATTTGTTTTTAGAGTTATAATTGATTTGTAGGAAAAGAATTGCCTGCTGGAACCAAAACTCAGAGATTAAATCAAAATGAAAAACAATAAAGTTGCTATTTTCTTTTTAAAGATAGAAGACTTCACTATTAAAATAATCAATTAACAGGTTTTTTGAAATAATTATTTTGAAACCGAAATGACCATAACTTCGTCTAAAAGATATTGTTCCAATAAATGATCAGGTACTGGAGGATTATATCCATGTCAGGATTAGTTATATTAAAATGAATGTCAGGAATACGTTTGAAACCCTTTGTTATTGCTGCTAAATCTAAAGTCAGTTGAAATCATATTTGTTGTATTGCCAGCCTCTACCTTCTCTCAAATTTTCTTGCACTTCTAAAATGAAAATACTGTAAGAAACATCAAATCACATGAAAAAGCCCAGCAACTTTCTGAGGACAGCATCTGCTGATTTTGTATTTGCTTACCCTTACTAGCTTGCTTACAGCTGGTGATAAGATTATTCAGTTAAAAATATATCAGTTGTAAAATTTGCCTTCACTGGTGTCAAAAGCAAAACTACATTAACTGAGACTGGGTTATCTGTGTTCTTTTTATCAATATGATAGCTTTTGTTTAATAGCTTTTATCACCTTCATTAACTTCAACTGAGCCATGTCTAATTGACACCAGTGTAAGCGTGGATAAGAAGAGATCCCAAGAACATTTTTCTGGAGTCACATGAATAGTCTCAGGTTGATGGGAGTTTTTCTTCATCTTGTTGATAACTTGTTTTTCTAATAGCTCTTAACTGTTATCAGCATCTTAATAGCAATAGGTAGCATCCCTTGTGCTGCCACGAACTATTTTAACAGTCTTACTTTACTTTACTTTAGTCCCTGTACTATGAAGTGATTTCAAAAATGCTTGTGTCTGCTACAGAGATGATGTCTTATGAAGCCATTCATTGTGGTATGCAAGCACAGCCTACTTACACTTGAAAAAGTTGGTGATCCTGCATGTTGGAAGTAGCTTGCCTGTAGGTAGTTTTGCTCATTTTAATGCAGTATTCAGTGATGGCTACTGAGGGCTGATTGGTTCCTCAGAAACAAGAGCTCTCTCTATGAACACTGACTCTCAATGCAATCATTTAGGCTGAAGAACCCAGGATCTAGAAGACTCCTCAATTTTTTATTTTTTTTACAGCATTACAGAATCATTTCTATGAACCAAGTTTTGAAGCCATCTCTCACTTTAACATAAACTAGTCTCCTATGAAAGGAGGTATTAGTAGGTATATGAAACCAAGCGTCATTAATGGAATACATTCAAATATTAGTTTCATTGAGAAATCTGCCAAAACTTAACATCTGTGCTTTAATTCATGCATGAAGTACAGAAACTGCAAATCTCCTTCCTCCAGAAGATTTTTTTAAACCAATTGATTTAAAGCAAACTCAAAGAATACATAGCATTTTCTCAAGGACAATAAAGAACTATAAATTAAGGGGTATATATGCCTACTGCATATTTCATGGTTTTATGTGTCTGTCTTTCTGTCCAGCATTGGTGTAGAAAATGCAGACACATGAGTGAGTGAGCTTGAGAGTGGCACTTTTTGACAGAGTTACACGTTATGAATGGAGTCAATCAAGTGGGGAGTGAAAAATTCATTTTCTGACAGGGGTGTCAGCAGAATCATCAGACGTTGATGACAACAAATCCATAGCTGGATAAAAAACTGACAGGGTGGAAAACAAGAGACTGTAATACTGATCCCTTCTTTTCAGCTGTCCAGAACATAATTTCACAGCAATTATTGCCCCAGCTGGTTTTACTAACTGCAGGCTTTAGATGCTGGCCTTGTTACAGGGCATGATGTACAAGATATTAAACAAAAGTGGAGAAAAATGCTGGGTCATGAAAAGGAAATATTATTTCTTCCACTGTAAACTTTGAGGAGGATGAGGTCAACACAGGAGGACTGCTGTAGACTTTAGAAGAATCTGAAGAATGATACTGACCTATTCTGAGGTTAACTCAATAGAACCTATAGGTTAGTAAATCCTTCCTCTTTTTGATAGGTAAGGGATTTCTGATTTACATAGCTGTTATGCTTTGGTTTATTCAAGTGAGCCATAAAAACAAGGCTAAGTTTACAACAAAGGGATAAAGGGATGAAGATGTTTTAAAGCAGCAACTTTTTTTGTTTGTTGTTCACATGTTAAGTGCACTCTGTGGACTAGAGTGACGAGGGTCCCATTTCCAACACAGCATGGAGTGGGTGATCTCGTCAACTGTAAAATGAAGCCATAAGAGCACAGCATGAAAATGTATTAGCAACAGTTAGATAAGGGAGACCTCAGCAAGGCGTACACACTTTCAATTGGTGAAATAATGCTTGTACAAATTGTTTTTGGTACATTAAGTACCTTTCACAGCCAAAATTAAAAAAAGAAGAAAAAAGTAGACAAAAATAAATAAATAAATAGAGACACAGAATTGCACATACAAAAGCCAGAACCAGGGTTTGTTTTTTTTTTCTTTTTCCTCTCACAAAGTAATTTCATGCAGATCTTTTTATTGAAATTGTTTCCCAAGTTGACAGATCTTGTGTACAATGATAAATGACAAACTGCTATGCAGCTGTCAGCCTGTGCTCAGGGAAATTGCACAAAACCTCCCCAATAATAATAATAAATATGCGTTTCTCCAAACAGAAGGTATTTTAAGCTAGTAAGCACAGTGGTGTAGTAAAGTAGCATTAAACAGCAGTGAGGTGAGGCTGAGAAAAGATTTATATATTTGTACTAATCTACCAGCTCTTACTGGCTATGACATGCTGACAAGGAAACAAGGGTTATGAAAAATGATCTGACACTGTGGTGCTAAATCTATGAATTTCAAAGTGCAGAATAGTCTGTGGCTTGCCAGGATTGTATGCCTGAGTTATTTCAATGATTGTTACAAAAAACTAGGACTGTGATAGCAAACTGTAAATGTACTAGTACCATAAGGAAGCCAGTTAAGTAAAGTGGCATGGATGACCGTAGCATATCTTTTTGGAAACTTATAGAATTTGAAACAGAAGATTAAAGGTGCTCAGTCAATTTAAAACATATTTAAAAAGCAGCCCAAAGCATGGCCACATATAATTGCCAAAAGAATGCTGGGAGCACATGGTACACAAGTCATGTGCCAGATCATAGAATCACAGAATCATTGAATAGTTAGGGTTGGAAAGGACCTTAAGATCACCTAATTCCAACCCCTCTGCCATAGGCAGGAAGACCTCACACTAAACCATGTCAACCGAGGCTCTGTCCAACCTGGTCTTGAACACTGCCAGCGATGGAGCATTCACAGCTTCCCTGGGTAACCCATTCCAGTGCCTCACCACCCTAACAGGAAAGAACTTCTTCCTTTATATTTAACTTGAACTTCCCCTGGACTTGTTCCAACAGTTCCATGTCCTTTTTATGTTGAGGACACCAGAACTGCACACAGGACTCCAAGCGGGGTCTCACGAGAGCAGAGTAGAGGAGTAGTATCGCCTCCTTCTACGTACTGGTCAAAGATCCTAAAACAGGTTGAACACTTGTAGTTAAGAAGGCTTCTAGACTAACATAAATTGGGTGTTAAGTTATGAATGTACTGTCCATATGTTTTCAAGTGGGCCTCAAGTATTTGAACCTCAGTTCAGTGCTTAACTGAATAAAACTAAGAGTATGATTTATAAAACACAACACTGCTGTCTCACTGCTGTTTCTGAGGAAGTGCTGACAGCCTCTGCTGTGGAATGTTATTTATTCAGTATAGAAGAAAAATTTTGATAGTTTTAATTTGCTTTTCTACTGGCAGAGTTGAGTACCTGAAAATTCTTTTGAGTTTCATTGTTCTTTTTCTTCTGTAGGAATTAAAAATATTTCTTGGCATCAGGTACTGATAAGAAATCAGATATATTTTAACATCAATGTTAAACTCAGCTAAGACATTGTTCAAGTTTGGCATAGTAAATGTAAAGATGTAACACATACATCATTTGCAAGTATGGCTACAGGTTTCAAAGAGTCAGGGTAAGAAAGTCTCAAGGACTGGTTAAATTTTGCAGTTGTATTAATTCTCCACAGGGCTTTACTGCAGAATGGAACTTCTTTCAGTTCCTCAAGTTTCAAAAATAAATTTAATTTTCAGTGACTTTTCTGACAAATTGTACCTTGTTAATTAACAAATGAGTGCAAAAGTGTACATCTAGTACAACAGGATGTTGATCAAAAAGGAGCAGAACCAATAATTTAATTGGAAAAAAATTAAAAATCTTTTAACAAAAACTGGTTTACACCAATGCCAGCCTCATGTTTTCTCCTAATAATTTATTCTTTGGGTTTTTTAAAGATTCTGTGGTGATCTGCTGATTCATGTTTTGTCTCAGAGAGAATAAATGTCTTGGCAACAAAAAGTCATTGTCTTTGTGAGGTAAAATGTCCAGCATCTGCTTAGCCATTGTGGCCTCAGCCGTGTATATGAGAATAACATTTTAGTACATGTACCAATTAAATAAATTAAATCTTAGATTAGGAAAAAAGAAAAATGAAAGGGAAGGGAAAGGAAAGGACAGGAAAATGGATTACATAAACACGGGAAAACAGAAATGCAATGCATTGTTAATGTAGATAATCCAGTTATTACAGACATGAGCTGTGGTTGGCATTCTTATCACTAGAGAATTGAAATAAATGGCTAAATTAGCTTCCTAGAGTCAGTCATCTTTGTTAACAATGTGTGAAACCACATGCTAATGTATGAATTTGCATACATCAAAATTACAAATGAAAGCTTCACAAACATTGAATTTCTCTTTTTCTTATTTACTTGACTGATAATTTTCAATAAATTTGGAAGGGTCATACACCTTCATATTTTAGGGTCTGCAGGAACTGTAATGAGCTGTTTGCTTCTATGACTTTTTTTCCATTAGCCTTGAGCATCCCTGATCTCCGATTGCAATGGCATACTGTAATGGGATACAAAGACAAATATTCCTCTATAAACTCACACGAGATCTATCTTTCAGTCAGAATGAGATGTTTCCTTACTGTCACTCTTTTACCGGGTAACCATTTTCCTTCTTGAACTAATGTGGGGAAGGTGTAATGTTTACCTCCTCCCTTTATTTTAATCATTGTTTCTCAATGCAACCATTTTCTAAACCAAAGACCACAGTCTAATGGAAAGCAGCTCCATAATCCTGAAGTGTGGTTTAGCAACGTAGAATTTAGTATCATTTGGACCAGAGCTTTCAGTGAAATTCTGCTGTTTTAAAGAATGCCAAATTCTATTTCCTGGAAAAATTCACTTGAAATGTATAACAACAAGGAATTAACTTGTATTCATTCTCAAGCATAGGATGGGGCTGAGGGAGAAAAAAAAAATTAGTTGGCTTTCTTTTAATAGTTCATTCCAAAAGTTATCTCCATTATGGAGAATGAGAATTTTTCCTAAGTCCTTCACCATGACAAAATCTTTGAAACTGGTGTAAAAGACAATGTCCATCTATTCTTTCAGAGGATTAAACTCTCCTTCCTTGCAGTATAAAAAGCACTGCTGATGGCCTTATTCCACTGACTATACAATAAAGCCTACCTTTATGTCAACTAGACCATTTGAGGTAGTCTGTCATTAAGAAATTCAAAGAGGCATTAGTCCTAAATTTAACAATCCACTACAATGAGGTAACTGCACAGATTTGTTATTTTTTATTCCAATCTCCCATTTTCCACTTTCTTCTTATCTCTTCTAACTAAAGCCCTGGAACAAGAGGGAAAAGAGGAGTATTAGTGACTCCCCACTTTTAATTCTAAAGGAACATCCCCCTTGAGACCAAGTCCATCACTTCTTGCTACATCATGTCCAAGTCTCTACTGTCTGCATCAGTGATAGCCCCACAGGCAGGGTCTTCTGCATGACTGTGTGATGCTGAAATAGCAGCATTTGACAAATTTAAAACTTGCTGTTTGCGCAGTCACTAAAAACTGCACCATTAGCCAGTTTTTCAGATTGCATGAGTGCAGATCATTAAGTGTTATTACAGTATTAATTATTAGAAATGTCCTGTACTAGCCAAATTAAATTGGGATAGTCAATGACCTGCAAGTTCCCAATACCACGGATAATTTAACAAGATATCTACCACACTGTGCAAGGTATCTTCACATGTCAGTCACGTTATTTCATGCTAAATATCAATTTAAGATTTTTCTCTGAAAGTTTGGAGAACTTGCATATATTCGGTATAACGGTTATGTGGTCAAAGTAAATAAAAAAAAAGACACTTGTGTAAGGATTACATCCTCTGATAGGTGAGAGTTAAAATCTATAAACAATCTGATGCCCTCATACAGCATTGTATTTAGTTTTAATTAATGCTTTACACTGTTGTGTACATCCTGACTATTGTCATGGGTTTAAGTGATTTCTGTGGCTAATAACTTTGAAATGAAAAAAAAATAAAACATTATTTTACTTGCTATCGACTATCTATGAGAGGAACAATTACTGGATACTTTCCATTGTCAAGTGTAGAATGTTTTTCAAAATTGCAATACCTCCAGCAAGGCAGACCTTAGGTCTGTTGTTGACCTCCCTACATCCATCTGGCTGAAAGCAGTGTATTACTGCCTCTGTACTGTAGTTATGCCTGACAAATACTGTTTGGCAGTCTCAGATTCCAATCAAGCTGGGTTTGGTTAGCGGGACTTTCCTTTCATTGAATATAAATGTTTGTGTACAGTGACTGTCCAAGCACTGTGACACATTCAGCATGTTTTCAAGTTTTCAATTAAAGCTTGTCCTTATCCATTTGAAAGTGTTCTTGCTTGGAAATGAAGCTCTGAAACAAAGGGAAAAAAGCAGATATATGAAAAGAAATTAACAACTGTCATCAGCTAAACCTCTCCTAAACCAGGCTGGCAAGCTGATACAGTTCCGCTTTCTATTTCAGGTAATACACAGTCAAAGAGTTGACACAGAGGAACACGTACAATAAGAAATAAAATAAATAAATGAATGAATCCTGTTAGCTTTTTCCTCACTTTTTACCTATTAAGGGATACATAATTGTGCCTACAGTTACACAAAACTAAGTAGGGTTTTTAAATTTCCTTGGTTTAGATTTTGCTGCAGTTGTGTTTTGTTATCTATTACTATCAAGACTGAAACTGTATTTTGAAACTAGGTCTACCAGCATTAACAATCCTCATCTATAGCTCCTGTGGTACATTGCCGCTTCTACTGCCACAGTGCCTATGGTGCTACACACTGCCATTTTATTATAACTGTTGTCCAGACAGCCTGTGATTTTAAAAAATTCCCAAGCAAATTTACATTTTTAGAACTTTATATTATTTTCTAAAAGTGCTATCAGTTTCTTTGAAATAAAGGCAGAAAAGCTATTGTTCTCTCTGTTTGGTTACTTACTGGCAATGCAGGTTGATTCTGTGGCCTCAGAAGAAAAGACTGAAAGTAGGAAAGCGATGCGGATTGTGTGAAAGCCCTTTTTTTATGCAACCCCACCCACATATTCCATCTCTCTTGCCACTGCACTGACAGTTTTAGTATCTTGAGTTTGTCTCGAAGTTGTAATGTACTCTGGATGGTTGACACTGGAAATGGATCTTTAGCTTTGACATACTCTACCAGGACTATCAGCTGAGCTAGGGAAGTGTTGAAATGCCTGCTGAATGTCATATTGCAGCTATAGATCATGTATTCCTTCTCTTTCCTTGCACATCAAACACTTTTGGTGCATAAGTACATTTGTCGTTTTGTGATGTGTTAAAACATGAGACACCAGCTATCAAGGTTTTCACTAGCATTCATCCTATACTCGAGAACTTCAGAGACCAGTTACAAAGTTCATAGATTATTTCACTCCTTTTTCATCTTCTCCTTCAACAAAAGAAGGTTTTTAATATGATGGCATCTATAAATCTTTTAACTACAGTCATAAAACTTTGTGACAGGGTAGCTTTTCCATATCTGGTCAGATGTGCTTGATGACAACTTAGAGACTGCAGCTGGACAGTTTTATTTAGCTGACAAACTCTAATTAGAGACACAGTGAACTTAAGGTGGCACATTCACTCAGGAAGAGAAAAGGACATGTTTATTTACTTCACCCACTTTGTTTCTCTTCCTTTGCATTGTTTCCATAAGAGATAAACTTACTAAGGATGTGAAAGGAAAAATAAACCAAAAGAACCCAACACTTATCTAACAACCTCCAGATATCAGCAGACATGGGGGAAAAATAGTTTTGTCTGTGTTGTTTTTAGATCCAGCCATATAAACTGCACAGACTGATCTTTACCACACTCAGAAACCAAACACTGAGCAGACAAATCAGCACACTGGCCTGAGGGATGTGCAACCCCACCACTCTTTGTGGAATAGAGGAGTCAGAGATGTCCACTTCTGGGGAGAGGCAGCAGATAGTTTAGATGTTACATTATTTAGCTGTCCCTACAGGGCCCTTAATGAAGGAATCAGCAAAGTTCACAGAAACACTGCATTTCCCAAGAAACCAGATTAATAAATCGAAGTTCTGTCTAATATGCAGTTTATTAGTTACCCTGGAACTTACTTTAAAAGCATGTGGCCAAATATGGCAGAGAAAATGGGTTTCATTTTGCCTACCCAAAGTAAATAATTAGAAAGGCTCCCACAGAGACCGTTCTCTCTAAATAATCTTACTTTTAAAACTGGCTGATATAAAGGCATTAATATAGTCTGATAAATTTAAGATAAATCCAGTAATTTTCATTCACTTAGTAACTATGAAAGAGTAGAGAAGCAACCTGAAGTGAACAAAGGGTCAAGCAGCAGGAAATTTATGCTATGAACACCAATTCACACCTGTTAACTACTGTGACTAGGCAGCAGACAACACCAAGCATATCATTTAAACGGACTTTTCACAACTAGGTGTGCCATTAATTCACTGATTTGGGTCATTGAATCTGTTCCCTAGCAATTCTCCCAATTAAGCAGCCGTGCTATTTATCAGGGTGCTTATTAAGTTGATTTGTGAGTGTGTTTGTGTACCTTTATTTTAAACCAATATATACAATAAACAGCTGCTTCTAAAAAAAAAAAAGAAAGTGTATTCCCACTAGTAAAAAATAAATAAAAAGTCACACGAGTGTGTTAATAATACAGGGTAAAAACCTCAGCAGATAAAATGAGAAAAAAAAAAAAAAACAAACAAAAAAGAGCTATTAAGTACTAATAAATCATTGGGCATCAAGAGTATATAATGCAAAATTTATATAAATGCTTGACTCCAAAATTATCTCCAATATTCCTTTTTTGTCATTATTTACCAAAACTCTGACTGTCTGTGAAGCTTAATTATGATCTGATTTTCAACAGTGTCAAATGCTGATTAAAATGGAGTTGAAAAAGGGCACAAATGAATGACTGCCTGCTGTGCATGGGGTTATGTTCAATCATTGAGGATGCTTATGAGAGATCAATGAACAGGAACTCATTATATCCCGGCCAAAACTAGCCATAAGCCTGGGAAAGATGCTTATCTGCAGTCCAGCTAGGTCTATGAGGGTTAAATTATATATTGTTTTTACTGTTGTTTCATTTCACAAAACTGCAAAAGTCCAGGCAACATTTTGTCAGAAAAAAACAATAAAGAATATGAAAAGCCCATCTTCACAGAACATTGGACATTGCAAAACAACCTACAGCTATTATCGGATATATCAAAACTGACAAGTAAAACTTTGGCTGTTGATTGAACAATATTTCACATGGACAGCACAAGCTCGTCCACATTCACTTTTAAATGGAGCTGCTTATCCTGGAGAACTATGGGTAGGAAGTTTATGAGCTTAATTGAATTGGTGGTATTTGGATGATTGAAAAAAATTGGTGACATTGCAAAACTGGTTGTTAGCTTTTTGAGAGCAAAGCACCTCTCTTGCTCAACACTGAGCTCCAGGAGTGGCAGTGGATTTCAAGAGATACTAATCCTGTTCACATGCCTTTTCAAGGTACTCAGTAATGGTTTATGGATCAATTGTTAATGTATTTGCAATTCATTTTCTTGTGCCTGAAAGAAAAAAAAGTAGGACCCCAAATGCTAAATCTTAATGGATTGACACTTACATTAGTTCCCACGTCTAACAGCCTCGTTTTTGCAAGGAAACATTTTGTCTTTTTTGACATCCAGCTGCAATCCAGTCATCCTCCAACCTCTGTTACATTCCCCCACCTCTTTCTGATATGTCTTAAAGTCCTATTTTATTGTATCTCTAATTGTATGAAAATATGCAAAACAAAAAAAAGTCTAACTCGTTGAAAGCAATTTTATTCTTATGCAGTCTATAGAAAGGAAAATGGGAAAGAGAGGAGTGAAAAGGCAAATGAAAAATGGTGTGTAAATTTTTGTTAACATACAGATAGGTGTTAGGTATTAGCTTAAGCGTGAGCTTTCTGCTTACATTTATGGACTTTGTATTAAAGAAAAAATTAGCACATTCTGTTGTATAAATCCAGCGTTGTTAACTGTCTACCGGAAAGTGCATCAAATGCCTCATCCCAGAAGGCAGTTACTCTGAAGAAAGTGGGGGGGGGGGGGGGGGGGGGGGTGGAGGGGGAGAAACAGAATGGGGATGGGGGACATGTCATTGTAGGCATTACGGAGCCCTGGAATGACACCAAGGTCCATTGAGACTACTGCACTGACATCCACAAGTTCTTGTTTTTCTGCAAGGTACTGTACTGAAATTTTATGATTGCCATTATTGGTTGGGAAAAAAGGGAGATCTTCTCAACGCATTTAAGCATAACATTAATCAGTCATTTTCCAGCTGGGAGCAATTGGCTATTCCATTGTTACAGATACTATAAAATACTATTTTTAGCTTACAAATACATACAGACAAAAAAAAGAAAACAATTACTCTTAAGTTCATCTATCACATCCCAGACTTCAGTAGTGTTCCACTATGAATATGGGAAGTAGCTGGGAATTCCTTGAGAGCAAAGAACTAAGAAAGAGTTATGTTGTGCTACCCATGCATCAAATTCAGTATGCAAGGATCAGAAAAGGAATTAACACTTCAAAAACCAGTTTGCATTTTGTATACCATTTCATTTCCTTAGCTGACATAAGCTTAAGTTAAGTACTATTGCTGGATTCTTGAGATCAGATTGACAAAAGCAACAGGAGTCAGAGATCTATATGTTTAACTGTGGAGGAAGATTCCTTCAGCAGAGTTGTTTTGTTGTCTAATCAAAGTAACAAAATACAATATTTGGATTTGTTTTGGTATCTCCTTTACTAGACCCTAGTAGGTGTTCTGTATTGTTCTCCATGTGTCATACTTGCAAATATCTAATAGTTTAAAATTAATTTTAAAAGGTTATAAATAGACACTAATTTATTACTGCCTCTAGCTGTGGATGCAGGAATGTGTAAGAGCAGAGAGGAGAAATATGGGAAGGATATAGTAAAAGAAATCATATTAAGTCAGTAATAGACTTCAGAGATATATCAGCCAGGCTTAGGAACTGCCTGTATGCATCCTGGCTACCAAATTTGTGAGAGGAATTCTAGTGAGACAGGAATAGAAATGCATGAACACTGGCTTAGAAACCTCATTGAAGTGGGTGAGGATGCAGATTAAACCTATCAGTGGTCATCAGAAGGTAGGTGAATAAGGGGATACTTTCTCTTCTCAAGCTCCTTCTAGACATGTTTACTAATAGACTGATGCAGTCTTTCCCTGGTTCACAACAGGATTAACTAGTGGAGATTTATTTTATCATGATCTTTCTGGGACTGCAAGTACACTCTGAATGACGGAAAGCATGACAAATTTTTTTGGGCACCATTCAAGAAAATTATGAAATTCACCAACATAAAAAGGGAGGATGAGAAAAAGGTAGG